>NC_053024.1:388645240-388778506 GCF_003073215.2 Triticum urartu
GCAACAAAGAGTCACTCCAAAGTCACTAATAGCAGAGAACGAATGAAGAGATTATGGTAGGGTACGAAACCACCTCAAAGTTATTCTTTCCAATCAATCCATTGGGCTATTCCTATAAGTGTCACAAACAGCCCTAGAGTTCGTACTAGAATAACACCTTAAGACACAAATCAACCAAAACCCTAATGTCACCTAGATACTCCAATGTCACCTCAAGTATCCGTGGGTATGATTATACGATATGCGTCACACAATCTCAGATTCATCTATTCAACCAACACACAGAACCTCATAGAGTGCCCCAAAGTTTCTACCGGAGAATCACGACGAAAACGTGTGCCAACCCCTATGCATAGGTTCATGGGCGGGACCCGCAAGTTGATCACCAAAACATACATCAAGTGAATCATGTGGTATCCCATTGTCACCACAGATACACACGGCAAGACATACATCAAGTGTTCTCAAATCTTTAAAGACTCAATCCGATAAGATTACTTCAAGGGAAAAAATCAATCCATTACAAGAGAGTAGAGGGGGAGGAGAAACATAAGATCCAACTATAATAGCAAAGCTCGCGATACATCAAGATCGTATCACCTCAAGAACACGAGAGAGAGAGATCAAACACATAGCTACTGGTACATACCCTCAGCCCCGAGGGAGAACTACTCCCTCCTCATCATGGAGAGCACCGGGATGATGAAGATGGCCACCGGAGAGGGATTGCCCCCTCCAGCAGGGTGCCGGAATGGGTCTAGATTGGCTTTCGGTGGCTACGGAGGCTTCTGGCGGTGGAACTCCCGATCTATTCTGTTCTTCGGTAGTTTTAGGGTATTTGGAGATATATAGGCGGAAGAAGTACGTTAGGGGAGCCACGAGGGGCCCAAGAGGGTGGAGGGCGCGCCCAGGGGGGTGGGTGCGCCCCTACCTCATGGCCTCCTCGAAGCTTCCCTTACATGCACTTCAAGTCTTCTAGGCTTCTTTCCTTCCAAAAATGGGTTCCGTGAAGGTTCAGGTCAATTGGACTCCGTTTGGTTTTCCTTTTCTTCGAAACCCTAAAACAAGGTAAAAAAACAGAAACTGGCACTGGGCTCTGGGTTAATAGGTTAGTCCCAAAAATGATATAAAAGTGTATAATAAAGCCCATAAACATCCAAAACAGTATATAATATAGCATGGAGCAATAAAAAATTATAGATACATTGGAGACGTATCAGCATCCCCAAGCTTAATTCCCGCTCGTCCTCGAGTAGGTAAATGATAAAAACAGAATTTTTGATGTGGAATGCTACTTGGCATAATTTCAATGTAATTCTTCTTAGTTGTGGCATGAATATTCAGATCCGAAAGATTCAAGACAAAAGTTCATATTGACATAAAAATAATAATACTTCATGCATACTAACTAAGCAATTATGTCTTCTCAAAATAACATGGCCAAAGAAAGTTCATCCCTACAAAATCATATAGTTTAGTCATGCTCCATTTTCGTCACACAAGAATGCTCTCATCATGCACAACCCCGATGACAAGCCAAGCAATTGTTTCATACTTTAGTAATCTCAAACTCATAAACTTTTACGCAATACATGAGCGCGAGCCATGGATATAGCACTATGGGTGGAATAGAATATAATGAGGGGGGTTATGTGGAGAAGACAAAAAGGAGGAAGTCTCACATCAACGAGGCTAATCAATGGGCTATGGAAATGCCCACCGATTGATGTTAATGCAAGGAGTATGGATTGCCATGCAACGGATGCACTAGAGCTATAAATGTATGAAAGCTCAACAAAAGAAACTAGTGGGTGTGCATCAAACTTGCTTGCTCACGAAGACCTAGGGCACTTGAGGAGGCCCATTGTTGGAATATACAAGCCAAGTTCTATAATGAAAAATTCCCACTAGTATATGAAAGTGATAACATGAGAGACTCTCTACTATGAAGATCATGGTGCTACTTTGAAGCATAAGTGTGGTAAAATGATAGTAACATTGTCCCTTCTCTCTTTTTCTCTCATTTTTTGGGCCTTCTCTTTTTTATGGCCTTTCTCTTTTTTTGGGCCTTTCTCTTTTTTTATTCCTCACTTGGGACAATGCTCTAATAATGATGATCATCACACTTCTATTTATTTACAACTCAATAATTACAACTTGATACTAGAACAAATGTGACTCTATATGAATGCCTCCGACGGTGTACCGGGATATGCAATGGACCAAGAGTGACATGTATGAAAGAATTATGAACGGTGGCTTTGCCACAAATACTATGTCAACTACATGATCATGCTAAGCAATATGACAATAATGAATGTGTCATGATAAACAGAATGGTGGAAAGTTGCATGGCAATATATCTCGGAATGGCTATGGAAATGCCATAATAGGTAGGTATGGTGGCTGTTTTGAGGAAGATATAAGGAGGTTTGTGTGTGAAAGAGCGTATCATATCACGGGGTTTGGATGCACCGGCAAAGTTTGCGCCAACTCTCAATGTGAGAAAGGGCAATGCACGGTACCGAAGAGGCTAGCAAGGATGGAAGGGTGAGAGTGCGTATAATCCATGGACTCAACATTAGTCATAAAGAACTCACATACTTATTGCAAAAATCTACAAGTCATCAAAAACCTCGGCACTACACGCATGCTCCTAGGGGGATAGATTGGTAGGAAAAGACCATCGCTCGTCCCCGACCGCCACTCATAAGGAAGACAATCAAATAACACATCATGTTTCAAATTTGTTGCATAACGTTTACCATACGTGCATGCTACAGGACTTGCAAACTTCAGCACAAGCATTTCTCAATTTCACAACTACACAACTAGCATGACTTTGATATTATTACCCCCATATCTCAAAACAATCATCAAGCATCAAATTTCTCTTAGTATTCAACACATTCATAAGAAAGTTTTATTAATCTCGAATACCTAGCATATTAGGATTTTAAGCAAATTACCATGCTATTTAAGACTCTCAAAAATAATATAAGTGAAGCACGATAGTTCATCTATTTCTTCAAAATAAAACAACCACGATGCTCTAAAAGATATAAGTGAAGCACTAGAGCAAATGACAAACTACTCCGAAAGATATAACTGAAGATCAATGAGTAGTTGAATAATTATGCAACTATGTGAAGACTCTCTAACATTTAAGAATTTCAGATCTTGGTATTTTATTCAAACAGAAAGCAAAGCAAAAAAAATGACACTCTAAGAATGGCAAACATCATGTGAAGAAGCAAAAACTTAGGATCAACCGAAACTAACCAATAGTTGTTGAAGAAGAAAGGTGGGATGCCAACCGGGGCATCCCCAAGCTTAGATCCTTGAGACTTCTTGAAATATTATCTTGGGATGCCTTGGGAATCCCCAAGCTTGAGCTTTTGTGTCTCCTTAATTCCTCTCATATCACGGTCTCCCTAAATCTCAAAAGCTTCATCCACAAAAAACTCAACAAGGACTCGTGAGATAAGTTAGTATGAACCATTGCCAAAACCTTATCATACTCTACTGTGGAAAATCACTAAAATTATTATTCAAAATTGCATACTAAATGCCTCTGCATATTTAATAGTCCTATCCTCAAATAGAATCATTAAAGAAGCAACATATGCAAACAATGCAAACATAACAGCAATCTGCCTAAACAGGATAGTCTGTAAAGAATGCTGCAACATCCATACTTACCTAGCTCCAAAAATTATGAAAGAAAATTCCCACTGTAGTAAATTTATCAGAGCTTAATATGAAAAAGGTTTCAACATTTTATCACATTCTTAATTTTCTAGGGAATTATTGCAATAGCGGTAAACTTTCTGTTTTCAAACAGCAACATGTGGACTTCTAAAATAGGCATACTAAAGGCTATCAATGCCACTTTTATTGAAATAAAAGATGCAAAACATTGTTATAAATAACATCAAGCGAATACTAAAAAAAGAAATTGACGCTACAAGCAAAACACATATCATGTGGTGAATAAAAATATAGCTCCAAGTAAAGTTACCGATGAACGAAGACGAAAGAGGGGATGCCTTCCGGGGCATCCCCAAGCTTTGGCTCTTGGCTATCCTTGAATATTACCTTGGGGTGCCTTGGGCATCCCCAAGCTTAGGCTCTTGCCACTCCTTATTCCATAGTCCATCAAATCTTTACCCAAAACTTGAAAACTTCACAACACAAAACTTAACAGAAAACTCGTAAGCTCCGTTAGCGAAAGAAAACAAAACACTACTTCAAGGTACTGTAATAAACTCATTCTTTATTTATATTGGTGTTAAACCTACTGTATTAAAACTTCTCTATGGTTTATAAACTCTTCTACTGTAACATCCCAAATTTACAATTTGGAATGTTATACACTAGATCATCATGCATATCATATTTTCATGCATTTTGGTTGATCCTAGAAATTTCACGCAACTCAAGGACCCACGGAGAGAGTTGGAGATTTCGTTATTTTCATAATTGAGTTCTCTCAAATTTTGGAAAAGAGGATCATTTGATTTATTTATTTCATCTTCAATTATTTTTCCAATATCAAAAAAAATGAGAGAGGGAATAATATGACTTTCCCAAAGTTAGGAAAAATGAAGATCTAAGGAATAAATCAAATTTTGGTTTTGCCGGAGTTTTGTTTGCTTTTTATTTGGATAGGGAAAAATGCGCGTTTTCAAAAATTGCATTTTAGGCTCGGAGAAAAGTTCATTTTGTTCGACTCATTTTTAGGAGTCGGAGAAAATTTACTTTAGAATTTTGGAGTTCGTTTAGTTTCTTTGTTTTTCTGCGCGCGGAACTATTTAAAAAAAAGAGCCAGCGCCCGCCTGGGCCAAGGCCCAGCCGCCCCCTCGCGCCAGCCGCCAGCCCCGCCGCAAGCCGAGTCCGGCTTGGACTCCAAGCCGCCGCCGCCGCCTTTGCCCCTTGCCCCTTCCCCAAGCAAGAGACCCCCCCATCCTATATAAATACCCAAGCCCCCCCCCCTCTCCACCCCCAAGCCGCAGCCGCCGCCGCCCTAGCGCCGCCGCCGCCTAGCCGCCGCCGCCGCCCTTGCCCCGCCACCGCCGGAGTTTCGCCCTCGCCGGAGGTAGCCCCGCGCCGCGCCTCTCTCTTTTTCCTCGCCTTGGTTCGGTTTTTCTTAAAAGAACCGTTTCGATTCTTTTCCGTTTTCTTTCCGGTTTTTCTTTTCGGTTTCTTTTCTGAAAACCCTAGATCGGTTTTCGTTCTTCTTTCGGACCGTTCGTCTCAACGAACGTGATCACCGATTGTTCCCGGTTAATGAACGTCCGTTCGTTTAACCGTTCTTCGTTTCCTTTCTCGTCGGATTTATTCTGCGTCTTTTCCGCGATAGTGATCTCAGATCCCATCTTCGTTCTAGTCTTTCTTCCCGCTCGTTTATCGGAATCAGGTGATTCAAGCGCCTGGAGTTTCGTTTCGAAACCGCCGTTCCGTCTAATCAACTTGAACAAGCCTTTGCTACAGTAAAATTTGACCTAGTTTCAACTTGCTAGAACCGAGTTGTTTTCTTCCGCGGTTTGTTTTCCGTTGCTTTGTTCGGTTCGTTCTTTCTTTGCAACCGGAGTTCTTAAGTTGAACTTTCGGGTTCGTTCTCTTGTTCGAGTTTTACCTGTGCATTAGATGAGTACTTATTGTATGCTTGTTGTTTGTCTGCGATAGATCACCTGGATTGCGCCGCTTGTTACTTCGAAACCCTAGGTCTCACTGATCATCAGCAAGGCAAGTAACACTTTGATCATACCTTTTCTACAACCCATGTTTTATTGCATTAGATCAATCCTCTCACATTGCATGATTAGGATCTAATTAAATTGTGGGATGGGAAGTAGATGAGGTAGTACCTATTACCTTTATTATTATGAAACCTTTGGGAGTTACTTCTATGTTTGCTTATTGCCATGCTATGCTAGTAGACGTGGATTGGGTGAGTGATATCCATGACAGATGTGAGTATTGTTAATTAATGGTTTATCTAAGGTGGCAACTTAAACACACATCTGGGTGGATTGAGGCACCTAATGTCTATCAGGACTTGCCTGTTTTTATTTCGGACCGCCACCTAGGCTCAAAGGGATCATAAGATAATTCATGCTAGAAACTTCCGTGTGCAGCCACATGCTACTATGGGCTCTGGCATAGTTGACTAAGTTGTGTGAACTCTTACGGGGTGGACTAGCAGATGTAGGGGTTGTAGGTGGTACGGTCTACCCCACATGTAAGGTGCTAGCGCTTCTGAAAGACTATGTCTCGGTCATCCGTCTTCTCAAACACCACGTAGTGCGAGAAACCAAACGGAGGCGATCGAGTCTTGTGGGGAAAAGTGCGCAAACCTCTGCAGAGTGTACAAACTAATCATGATTAGCTGTGTCCCCGGTTATGGACAACTTGAGTATCTAGTACTTGAATATCATGTGAATCTCATCACGTTACTTATAATTAATGTTGTTGGGTTTTAATTGTTCACTTAATTGGGGTCGGAATGCTGTCAACCATTCTCGATGTTTAACAACTACCATGTTAGTTAAATAAATTTATTCCTTTGCAGTAGGGAAAAACTGGCTTTACGCAAAACTGTAACCATAGAGCTTTCCACCAGCCATATATGCATGTAGTATAGCTGTTTCATTCCATTACTCTCTATGTGTTACATTGCCAGCATATTCCATGTGCTGAGCCGTTTTCGTGCTGCAACTTTCATGTTGCAGACTTTTCAGACGACGAGTAAGGTGCTTTTAGGTCGTGGTTCTATACTCAGTGATGCCGTTGGAGTTGATGGACCCATTTATCTTCCGAGTCTTCCGTTGTTATCGTTATTAGATGGCCTTAAGCCATATTTATTGTAATAAGTTCTCTTTGAGACAACGATGTAATAAGTGTGTGATTGCCACTCTGCTATAAATCCTTCGATGTACTGTGTGGTGTCAGCATTACTGATCCAGGGATGACACCGGAGCACAGTAGACTTGATCCATTCGGGTCGGGTCGCCACATCTACTAGCCATAGATTCATCAAAATAAGCAAACAACACACGAAAAACAGAATCTGTCCAAAACAGAACAGTCTGTAGTAATCTGTAACTAACGCAAACTTCTGGAACCCCAAAAATTCTAAAATAAATTGATGGACCTAAGGAATTTATCTATTAATCATCTGCAAAAATAAATAACTAAATAGCACTCTCCAATAAAAAAATGGCAGCAATTCTCGTGAGCGCTAAAGTCTCTGTTTTTTACAGCAAGATCAACAAGACTTTCCCCAAGTCTTCCCAAAGGTTCTACTTGGCACAAACCCTAATTAAAACATAAAACCACATCTAAACAGAGGATAGATGAATCATTTATTACTAAACAGGAGCAAAAATCAAGGAATAAAAACAAAATTGGGTTGCCTCCCTACAAGCGCTATCGTTTGACGCCCCTAGCTAGGCATGATGATTTCAATGATGCTCACATAAAGGATAAGAATTGAAACATAAAGAGAGCATTATGAAGAATATGACTAGCACATTTAAGTCTAACCCACTTCCTATGCATAGGGATTTTGTGAGCAAACAACTTGTAAGAATAAGGATCAACTTGCATAGGAAGGTAAAACAAGCATAACTTCAAAACTTTAAGCACATAGAGAGGAAACTTGATATTATTGCAATTCCTACAAGCATATATTCCTCCCTCATAATAATTTTCAGTAGCATCATGAATGAATTCAACAATATAACCAACACCTAAAGCATCCTTTTCATGATCTACAAGCATATAAATTTTACTACTCTCCACATAAGCAAAATTCTTCTCTTGAATAGTAGTGGGAGCAAACTCAACAAAGTAACTATCATGGGATTGAAAATTGAAATCAAGATGAAAAGTTTCATTGTTATCATTATTGTTTAAAGCATACGTGTCATCAAAATAATCATCATAGATATGAGGCATGCTTTCATCATAATAAATTTGCTCATCAAAACTTGGGGGACAAAAAATATCATCTTCATCAAACATAGCTTCCCCAAGCTTGTGGCTTTGCATATCATTAGCATCATGGATATTCAAAGAATTCATACTAACAACATTGCAATCATGCTCATCATTCAAATATTTAGTGCCAAACATTTTATAGATTTCTTCTTCTAGCACTTGAGCACAATTATCCTTTCCATCATACTCACGAAAGATATTAAAAAGGTGAAGCGTATGAGACAAACTCAATTCCATTTTTTTAATATAAACAAACTAGTGATAAAACAAGAAACTAAAAGACTCGATTGCAAGATCTAAAGATATACCTTCAAGCACTCACCTCCCCGGCAACGGCGCCAGAAAAGAGCTTGATGTCTACTACTTGATGTCTACTACACAACCTTCTTCTTGTAGACGTTGTTGGGCCTCCAAGTGCAGAGGTTTGTAGGACAGTAGCAAATTTCCCTCAAGTGGATGACCTAAGGTTTATCAATCCGTGGGATGCGTAGGATGAAGATGGTCTCTCTCAAGCAACCCTGCAACCAAATAACAAAGAGTCTCTTGTGTCCCCAACACACCCAATACAATGGTAAATTGTATAGGTGCACTAGTTCAGCGAAGAGATGGTGATCCAAGTGCAATATGGATGGTAGATAAATGTATTTGTAATCTGAAATTATAATAACAGCAAGGTAACTAATGGTAAAAGTGAGCGTAAATGGTATTGCAATGTGTGGAAATAAGGCCTAGGGTTCATACTTTCGTTAGTGTAAGTTCCCTCAACAATACTAACATAATTGGATCACATAACTATCCCTCAACATGCAACAAAGAATCACTCCAAAGTCACTAATAGCGGAGAACGAACGAAGAGATTGTGGTAGGGTAAGAAACCACCTCAAAGTTATTCCTTCCAATCAATCCATTGGGCTATTCCTATAAGTTTCACAAACAGCCCTAGAGTTCGTACTGGAATAACACCTTAAGACACAAATCAACCAAAACCATATTTTCACCTAGATACTCCAATGTCACCTAAAGTATCCGTGCGTATGATTATACGATATGCGTCACACAATCTCAGATTCATCTATTCAACCAACACACAAACCTCAAGAGTGCCCCAAAGTTTTCTACCGAGAATCACGACGAAAAACGTGTGCCAACCCCTATTGCATAGGTTCATAGGCGACCCGCAAAGTTGATCACCAAAACATACATCCAAGAATCATGGTATCCCATTGTCACCACAGATACACACGCAAGACATACATCAAGTTCTCAAATCTTAAAGACTCAATCCGATAAGATTACTTCAGGGAAAAAATCAATCCATTACAGAGAAGAGGGGGGGAGAAACATAAGAATCCAAACTATAATAGCAAAGCTCGCGATACATCAAGATCGTATCACCTCAGACACGAAGAGAGAGATCAAACACAAGAGATCAAACACATAGCTACTGGTACATACCCTCAGCCCCGAGGGAGAACTACTCCCTCCTCATCATGGAGAGCACCGGGATGATGAAGATGGCCACCGGAGAGGGATTGCCCCCTCCAGCAGGGTGCCGGAATGGGTCTAGATTGGCTTTCGGTGGCTACGGATGCTTCTGGCGGCAGAACTCCAGATCTATTGTGCTCTTCGGTAGTTTTAGGGTATATGGAGATATATAGGCGGAAGAAGTACATCAGGGGAGCCATTAGGGGCCCATTAGGGTGGAGGGCGCGCCCCCCCTACCTCGTGGCCTCCTTGAAGCTTCCCTTACGTGCACTTCAAGTCTTCTGGGCTTCTTTCCTACCGAAAATGGGTTCCGTGAAGTTTCAGGTCAATTGGACTCCGTTTGGTTTTCCTTTTCTTCGAAACCCTTAAACAAGGTAAAAAAACAGAAATTGGCATTGGGCTCTGGGCTAATAGGTTAGTCCCAAAAATGATATAAAAGTGTATAATAAAGCCCATAAACATCCAAAACAGTAGATAATATAGCATGTTGCAATCAAAAATTATAGATACGTTGGAAACGTATCACACAGCGGCGGTAGGTATTTCCCTCAGATATGAAACCAAGGTTATCGAACCAGTAGGAGAACCAAGCAACACAACGTAAACAACACCTGCACACAAATAACAACTTCTCGCAACCCGACGTGTTAAAGGGGTTGTCAATCCCTTCCGGAGTACGACGCCTCAAGATAGGCAAATCTGTAGTAGATTGATAGATCGAACGCCAAATAAATAAATAAGAATAAATTGCAGCAAAGTATTTTTTGGGTTTTTAGTTTAATAGATCTGAAAATAAAAGCAAGGAAAAATAGATCGCAAAGGCAAATATATGAGGAAGAAGACCCGGGGGCCATAGGTTTCACTAGTGGCTTCTCTCGAGAAAAATAGCAAACGGTGGGTAAATAAATTACTGTTGGGAAATTTATAGAACTTCAAATACTCATGACGATATCCAAGCAATGATCATTATATAGGCATCACATCCAAGATTAGTAGACCGACTCCTGCTTGCATCTACTACTAGTACTCCACACATCGACCGCTATCCAGCATGTATCTAGTGTATTAAGTTCATGGAGAAACGGAGTAATGCAATAAGAACGATGACATGATGTAGACAAGATATATCGATGTAGAGATATACCCCATCGTTTTATCCTTAGTAGAAATGATACATACTTGTTGTTTCCCTTTCTGTCACTGGGATCAAGCACCGTAATATCGAACCCACTACAAAGCACCTCTTCCCATGGCAAGATAAATAGATCAAGTTGGCCAAACAAAACCCAAATATCGGATAAGAAATACGAGGCTATAAGAGATCATGCATAAAAGAGATCAAAGAAACTCAAATACATTCATGGATATAAAAAGATAGCACTGATCATAAACTCAAAGTTCATCGGATCCCAACAAACACACCGCAAAAGAGTTACATCATATGGATCTCCAAGAGACCATTGCATTGAGAATCAAGAGAGGGAGATGAGGCCATCTAGATACTAACTACGGACCCAAAGGTATACAAAGAACTACTCACGCATCATCGAAGAGGCGCAAATGGAGGTGGTGAAACCCATCCGAGATGGTGTCTAGATTGGATCTGGTGGTTCTGGACTCTGCGGCGGCTGGATGAATATTTCGTCGACTCCCCTGGGTTTTTTGGAATATTGGGGTATTTATAGAGCAAAGAGACGGTCCCGGGGGCACAAGAGGTGGGCACAACCCACTAGGGCGCGCCCTGGTGGGTTGTGCCCCCTTGGGGCACAGGGCCTGTTGTGTTCCTTCTGGCCCATAAAAATTCTCCATAAAGTTTCGGAGCATTTGGACTCCGTCTGATATTGATTTTCTGCGATGGAAAAAACAGCAACTGGCACTATGTTAATAAGTTAGTGCCAAAAAATGATATAAAAGGACTATAAAATGATTATAAAACATCCAAGATTGATAATATAATAGCATGGAACAATCAAATATTATAGATACGTCGGAGACGTATCGGCATCCCCAAGCTTAACTCCTACTCGTCCTCGAGTAGGTAAGTGATAAAAACAGAATTTTTGATGTGGAATGCTGCCTAACATGTCATATCATATTTCTCTTCTTTATAGCATGGTCATTTGGACTTTTAGTTCCTCAAAGCAATAGTCTGGTTTTGACATGATAATTTAGATACTAAAGCATATCAACAACCAACCATGTCTTTCAAAATATCAACGCTAAAATAAGTTAACCCTAGCCCGTCATGCTCAACCATTGATCCATTCATGAAACACATTCGAATATTAGCTATACCGAATACTTAAGTACAGTCATACTGCCTCCTAGTTGGTGCTTTTATAAGAGAACATGGAGACTCAAATAAAATTTTTCATAAAGTAAAAAAAGGCCCTTCACAGAGGGAAGTAGGGATTTGTAGAGGTGCTAGAGTTCAAAGCAAAAAACTTAGAGACAAAAACATTTTGGGAGGTGTATCCATCCCACCAACAAAAACGACTTAGAGTTCCCAATACTTTCCATGCATAGATATATCATAGGTGGTTCCCAAATAGAAAATAAAGTTTGTTCCTTTTCCACCATACTTTCACTTTCCATGGCTAGCCGTATCCACGGTTGCTCTCCATACCAACACTTTCCAAGGAATTTATTATTTGACAACATAAAGTAAATTCATTTTTTTTTGCATTTCGGGACTGGGCATCCCTAATTCCTTTACCTTACTATTGTGCAATGACAAGTGAATAAACACTCATCATGAGAATAACACATCTATCATGGAAAATATTAGCCACCCCTCACCGCTCCGCGAGCGAAACAAACACACAAAAGATAAGTTTATTTTGAAAATTAGAGATGACACATACAAATTTGCTTAGAACGGCAAAAGAATACCGCATATAGGTAGATATAGTGGACTCATGTGGCAAAACTAGTTTAAAGGTTTTTGGATGCACAAGTAGAGATCATACTTAGTGCAAAATGAAGGCTAGCAAAAGATTGGGAAGCGGGCAACCAAGAAACGGATAATCTCATAAGCATGCATTAAGCATAAATAACACCGAATAATGCACCACAAGTAGGATATAATTTCATTGCATGACTATTGACTTCCGTACTTGCATAGGGAATCACAAACCTTAACACCAATATTCTTACTAAATCATAATTACTCATCAAGATGACTCACATATCACATCATCATATCTCAAAACTACTACTAAGAATCAAGTTTATTTTGTCCAATGATCTTCATGATTTTTTTTATTATATCCTTCTTGGATATCTGTCACTTTGGGACTAATTTTCATATGTTGCTTTTCATAAGCTCAAACAAATATAAATGAAGATCACGAGCATACTACTTCTTTCTTTCAAATTAATTTAAGTGAAGCAAGAGAGAATTTCTTGAAAATTTTACTAACTCTCAAATAAATCTAAGTGAAACAAGAGAACATTTCTTAAAAAAATACTAAAGCACACCGTGCTCAAAAAGATATAAGTGAAGCACTAGAGCAAGTCCATTGCTCGTAAAAATTTAAGTGAAGCATAGAGAGCAACTCTAACAAGTCATGACATAATTTTGGCTTTCTCAAATAGGTGTGTCCAGCAAGGATTGATGACTCAAGTCACAAAATAAAACAAGCAAATATTCATATCATACAAGATGCTCCAAGCAAAACACATATAATGTGACGAATAAAAATATAGTTTCGAGTAAAATACCGATGGTCGTTAGAATAAAGAGGGGATGCCACTCGGGGGCATCCCCAAGTTAAGTTGGTTGCTCATTCTTGGATAATAGCTTGGGATGTCAGGGCATCCCCAAGCTTAGGCTCTTCTATCCTTTATTCCTTCATCCATCGTAAGATAACCCAAAACTTGAAAACTTCAATCACACAAAACTCAACAAAACCTTCGTCAGATCCGTTAGTATAAGAATAATAAATCACTACTATAAGTGTTGTATCAAACCAATCCATATCTTGTTTTTGTATTATATCTACTGTATTCCAACTTTTCTATGGCAAAAACTCATCAAAGAAAATCATAGAGCCATCAAAATAAGCACACAACACAAAGAAAAAAGAATCTGTCAAAACAGAACAGTCTGTAGCAATCTAACTATTTCGAATACTTCTGTAACTCCAAAAATTCTGGAAAATTAGGAAGACCTGGGAAATTTGTATGTTGATCTAATTCAATTGGACTGGGTATTTTATCGCTCTCTGGTAAAAATGAAAATTAATTTTGTGAGCGTAGAAGTTTTTTTAGCAACATCAAACAACTATCACCCAAGAAGATCCTAGAGGCTTTACTTGGCACAAACACTAATTAAAACATAAAAAACACAATCATAAAAGTAGCATAATTGTGATAACACAAAAACATAAAGCAAAAATCAAAAAAAAAATTTATTCATTGGGTTGCCTCCCAACAAGCACTATAGTTTTACGCCCTTAGCTAGGCATAAAGCAAGGACCTAAGTTTTGTCATCTTTGGTTCGAGATCCATAAGATGCCCTCATGATTGATTCATATGGTGGCCTAATTATTGTTCTAGGAAAGTGTTCCATACCCTTCCTCAAAGGAAATTGGAACTTAATTTTGCCTTCTTTCATATCAATCAGGCACCGATAGTGCGTAAAAACGATCTACCAAGAATAATTGGACAAAACGGATTGCAATCAATATCAAGAACAATAAAATCTATGGGCACATAATTTCTATTTGCAAGAATAAGAGCATCATTAATTCTTCCCATAGTATTTTTAATAGTAGAATCCCCCAAGTGCAAATTCAAAGAGCATGATTCTATATCGGTAAGACCAAGCACATCACATAAAGATTTGGGAATAGTGGAAACACTAGCACCCAAGTCACATAAAGCAAAACACTCATAATTTTTAATCTTGACTTTTATAGTAGGTTCCCATTCATCATGTAATTTTCTAGGAATTGATACTTCTAATTCCAATTTTTCTTCAAAAGCTTTCATCATAGCATCAACAATATGTTTAGTAAAAGCTTTATTTTGTTCATAAGCATGGGGTGAATTTATCATGGATTGCAACAAAGAAATACAATCAATCAAAGAGCAACTATCATAATTAAAGTCTTTGTAATCCAAAAGAGTGGGCACATCACTAGTTAAAGTTTTAACCTCTCCAAACCCACTTTTATCAATTTTCTCAACAAGATTTTCACCCTCTGAAATATTGGGATGCCTTCTACCTAAAGTTGACTCTTCTACAGTCCCCTTTCCATCAATATTAACTTTACTAAACAAGGAATCAATAGAATAAACACCAATCATTGTAAGATCTTCATCACTTTTGCAAAAGAAATCACTAGAAAATGCTTTTTCTAAAAATTCTCTTTCAGCTCTAAGCATAGCGGTTCTTTTCTTACTTTCATCCATAGAAACATTAAGAGCTTTAATTGGTTCATCTACTTTAGCCACAAAAAATTTCATCTTGAGATTTTCCACATCATGAGCAATTCTATCAACACTTCTAGACAAATCATCAATCTTACTCAACTTTTCTACTATGGAAGTATTGAAAACTTTTTGCGTATTGATAAATTCTTTAATATAATTATCAAGATCAGAGGTGTTCCTATTATTATTATAAGATTGATTTCCATAAGAACTACCATAATTATTAGAGGGATTACTAGGAAAAGGCCTAGGATTAAAATTACCTCTATAAGCATTGTTGTTGAAATTATTTCGAGAGATAAAATTCACATCTATGGCATCACTATTTTGCTCAATCAAAGTAGATAAAGGCATATCATTAAGATCAATAGGAGCACTTCTACTAGCAACCAATTTCACAAGAGCATCAACTTTTTCACTCAAAGAACAAATTTCTTCAACAGAATTAACTTTTTTCCTAGTAGGAGCTCTTTCGGTATGCCATCAAGAATAATTTGCCATAATATTATCAAGAAATTTGGTGGCTTCACCCAAATTAATTTCCATAAAAGTACCACCCACGGTGGAATCTAAAAGATTATGAGAAATGAAATTCAACCCCGCATAAAATTTTTGTATGATCATCCAAAGATTTAACCCATGAGTTGGGAAATTCCTTAGCATCATTTTCATCCTTTCCCAAGATTGTGCAACATGCTCATGTTCAAGTTGCTTGAAATTCATGATCTGGGTTTAAAGGTAAATAATTTTGTGGGAGGAAAATACTTAGTGATAAAAGCATCTTTGCACTTATTCCAAGAATCGATACTATTGCGAGGCAAAGAAGAGAACCAAATTTTTGCAGAATCATGCAAAGAAAATGGAAATAATTTCATCTTGACCACATCATTGTCCACATCTTTTTTCTTTTGCATATCGCATAATTCCACAAAGGTATTAAGATGGGACGCGGCATCCTCATTAGGAGTACTGAAAAATTGGTCTTTCATAACAAGATTCAACAAAGCGGTATTAATATCACAAGTCTCCGCACTAGTGGCGGGAGGAGCAAGCGGAGTGCCGATAAAATCATTGTTGTTGGTATTTGAGAAATCACATAACTTGGCGTTCTCTTGAGTCATGATGACCACACAACAAGATTGCACTCAAAAACATATCCGACAAGAAAACGGCAAACGAAAAAGAAAGGCGGATAAAACGACAAATTTTTGTGAAGTGGGGGAGAGGAAAATGAGAGGCAAATGGCAAATAATGTAAATTGTGAGGAGATGAGATTTGCGATTAGGAACCTGGTATATGTTGAAGATCCTCCCCGGCAACAGCGCCAGAAATTCCTTTTGATGTCGCTTGAACCTACGTAGGTATTTCCCCAAAGAGGAAGGGATGATGCAGCATAGCGGCAGTAGGTATTTCCCTCAGATATGAAACTAAGGTTATCGAACTAGTAGGAGAACCAAGCAACACAACGTAAACAACACCTGCACACAATAACGACTTCTTGCAACCCGACGTGTTAAAGGGGTTTTCAATCCCTTCCGGGGTATGGTGCCTCAAGATAGGCAAACAGACGTCACGTAAAGTTGTAGTAGATTGATAGATCGAACGCCAAATAAATAAATAAGAATAAATTGCAGCAACGTATTTTTGGGTTTTTGGTTTAATAGATCTGAAAATAAAAGCAAGGAAAAATAGATCGCAAAGGCAAATATATGAGGAAGAAGACCCGGGGGCCGTAGGTTTCACTAGTGGCTTCTCTCGAGAAAAATAGCAAACGTGGGTAAACAAATTACTGTTGGGAAATTGATAGAACTTCAAATACTCATGACGATATCCTAGCAATGATCATTATATAGGCATCACGTCCAAGATTAGTAGACCGAATCCTGCCTGCATCTACTACTATTACTCCACACATCGACCACTATCCAGCATGCATCTAGTGTATTAAGTTCATGGAGAAATGGAGTAATGCAATAAGAACGATGACATGATGTAGACAAGATGTATCGATGTAGAGATAGACCCCGTCATTTTATCCTTAGTAGCAACGATACATACTTGTTGTTTCCCTTTCTGTCACTAGGATCAAGAACCGTAAGATCGAACCCACTACAAAGCACCTCTTCCCATGGCAAGATAAATAGATCAAGTTGGCCAAAAAAAACCCAAATATTGGAGAAGAAATACGAGGCTATAAGAGATCATGCATAAAAGAGATCAAAGAAACTCAAATACTTTCATGGATATAAAAAGATAGATCTGATCATAAACTCAAAGTTCATCGGATCCCAACAAACACATCGCAAAAGAGTTACATCATGTGGATCTCCAAGAGACCATTGTATTGAGAATCAAGAGAGGGAGACGAGGCCATCTAGCTACTAACTACGGACCCGAAGGTCTACAAAGAACTACTCACGCATCATCGGAGAGGCACCAATGGAGGTGGTGAACCCCATCCGAGATGGTGTCTAGATTGGATCTGGTGGTTCTGGACTCTGCGGCGGCTGGATGAATATTTCGCCGACTCCCCTGAGGTTTCTGGAATATTGGGGTATTTATAGAGCAAAAAGGCGGTCCGGGGGGCACCCGAGGTGGGCACAAACCACCAGGGCGCGCTTAGGCCTCCTGGCGCTCCCTGGTGTGTTGTGCCCCCCTCGTGGCACTCCCCAGGTGTAGCCAGGTCCCGTTGTGTTCCTTATCGCCCATAAAAATTCTCCGTAAAGTTTCGGGGCATTTGGACTCCGTATGATATTGATTTTCTGCGACATAAAAAACATGGCAGAGGGGGTGCAATGAAGATAAGATTGAGGATTTCCAAGTACAAGATGTTAGGAAGGAGCCTTGCAAGAGAAGGAGGAGCAACACTGAGCCTGTTCAACCAGTTAAGGTAAGTCACTGTATCCAACTCAATAGTTCAATTGCTTGTTTGTTTCAGGCATAGTTAATTTTCTCTGTTCAATTGCTTTATTTATCCTCGGTAAATGAGGTGCCCAAACAATGATGCCTGATGTTGGGTACTTGTATAACTATTAGTTGACATAATTAAAGGCCTTACCATTTAATTACTTCGGCGAAGTGTGCCTGAAGCTTTGAAGTCTATTAACCAACTATTACTGGATGAGGCTCACAATCTAGTTTATACTAGGCTAATGATTGCATAGTTTTCTTGCTATAGTGGGTTTGTATGAATCCCTCTGTTGTTCATTATGATCCCTAAGACTTTAATTGAGCTACAGAATGGCCAACTGCTTGCTTACTTATACGCAACATGTTGTCTAAATTTGTAACTTGTCCATGTTTTGGATTTGGCCCCAACATCATGCTCCTCAAGTGAGCTAAGAGAGATTTCTATATGCGGGCTGCACAAACTACCATTTTTCTAAATTTTAAAATATCACCTGCTTATGCTTCATGACGTGTAACATTATTGTTAGTCCTGTTTTGCCATGTACAAAATAGTTTGTCTTGCTCGCTTCACTGTTGTAACTATATTTTTGCCCTAGTCATGTGTACGTACAGAAACATTTCAGGATGAAGTGACATCAACACAAAGATCTGTGAGCAGTGCGGCATGGCCGTTACCAAATGATTATGGATTGGAATTGGAATGTGCTGATGTTCTCGAGCATCAACTAGAGGTGGCAACACAACATGTACATGATTCTCAACGTACAATCAACAAGTTGAGACTGGACTTGCAGGTATTAGATGCAGGAGTCAAAAAAATGAAATGAGGCACTGAGGTAACCATGAAGGAATTGGAGATTTTGCAGACTGAAATTTGTGCTATCTAAATCCGGCCAATCCTATTTTCTGAAGAGATTATAGTTCAAATGGTAAGTTCTGTTGAAGCGTGTCCGTGATGTATGAGCTTTATTTGTCCAATGTATGTAATTTGTTGTTTGTGTATGCTTTATTATCACTAGTGCCGAACTATAATGCCCATTGGGTATATTCGGCTGTAATTTCTTTATTGTATAGTGTAGGATTATTCTACGATTCTATGCCTTAGTCTTTTTATTATATAGTGTATGTTTTTTAGAGGCGATAGTATAGAGTAGGATAATTCTTGAATATGCTATATCGTTGAAACGGGGCCAACACGCCCAAACATTTCCTGGACGCCATACAAACAAACAAACATGTGTAGTCAAAGCGGGCCTTAATTGGGCTGGCCAAATAATATTTAGTGGATCCCAAATGATGTGGCCCACCGTAACAACGGCTCTTAGCAGGCCATTAACAGGCCAAAAGCTCGATAGGGCCGTATAAATGAAAATGGCCCGTGGGTCTCTAACAGGCCGAAATAAAAATGTCAATTTTGTCTCGGCCCTTTTACTTTATGGGCCAGTAAGAGGCCGAAAGTGTTATGGGCCAGAGGAGGCCCAATTTGCAAACTAGGCTTTTAACAGGCCGAAAGTCGCGTCAGGCTGAAATTTTGCCCTGCGGAACGTGGGCCCCTAATGGACCCAAAGTCAAAGGCCCAACTATTGTGCGGGCCGTTAATAGGACGAAAGACAAAACGGGCTAGGAATTGGCCCATTTATCGAATGGGCCGAGAACAGGCCTAAAGTCATAACGGGCTAGAATTGGCCCAACTGCAGAATGGGCCGAGAAAAGGCCGAAAGACGTCCCGGGCCATTAACAAACTGGAACTGACGATGGGCTGCTAATAGGCCGAAAGAAGCTCAAGACGTAATTGGGCCCAAAGACATAGCAGGCTCTTAACGGGCTGAAACTAAAGATGGGCTGCAAATTGTCAAATCTAGAATGGGCCTTTGATGGGCCGATTCTGTGTAACTTGTATGGGCCGTGCTTGTAAATGGGTCTGACTCAAGTAGGCCGCTAATGGGCCAGCCTGCTTATTTTGACAGGCCCGACTTGCTTATTTTGACACGCACGGCCTTTTAACCTGAATGGGCCACTGTTGGGCCTAGACACGTGTCAACGTATCATAGGCCTGTTCCGCCCATTCGCTGGATGACAATTGTCCAAATTCCGGGCCGACACATGGATCTACCGGTGAATGAGAATTTTACACGTGGAAAATCCCCATTGGTCAGTGATGTTAACTGGTTATCGGATCGAAACCGAAACCTGATAGCTTAACGGCGGCCCGTTACGGTGGATGCCACATGTCAGTTACCCTTGACGAAAATACTTCTATGACGCGTGATTTATCGTCATGGAAGTGGACACTTCTGTGATGATAATTTTTGTAATGTCATGGAACACTTCTATGACAACACATCTATGACTATCTAGATTCTGTCATAAAATCGTCATCGATGTACATGCATGACAGAAAACGTGACCTACTTTGACAAACACGTATCATCACGAAAGTGTATTTTTTTGTAGTGCTTCAGGGGCATCCTCAAGTTTAGTTGCTTGGGAGTCCTTGAATATTACCTTGGGGTGCCTCGGGCATCCCCAAGCTTAGGCTCTTGCCACTCCTTCATCCATCGTGACCTCACTCAAAACTTGAAAAACTTCAGCACATAAAACTCAACAAAATCTTCGTGAGATCCATTAGTATAATAAAACAAATCACTACTTTAAGTACTATTGCAAACCCATTCATATTTTATGATTGCATTATACCCTACTATATTCTAACTTCACCATGGCATATACACCCCAATACAATCCACAGATTCATTAAAACAAGCAAACAATGCAACGAAAACATAATCTGTCAAAAACAAAACAATTTGTAAAGATCTGAAGTTTCGTCATACTTTTGTAACTCCAAAAATTCTAGAACACTAGGACAATGTGGGAAATTTGTATATCAATCATGTCTAAAACATTCAGAGTTTTTCGTCATGTGGACAATGTAAGAGTTTCTGTTTTTTGTATAGAATCAAAGCAACTATTACCCAAATCATCCCAAAGGCTCTACTTGGCACAAACACTAATTTAAACACAAAAACACAACCATAATAGTAGCATAAGTATGTGCACACCAAAAATCAGAAAAAGCAATTAAAATTAAGATAACTATTGGGTTGCCTCCGAATTAGCGCTATTGTTTTACGCCCCTGGCTAGGCATAATGCATAGTTTCAAGTGTTGTCATCTTTAGTTTCTAACTCTTCGATCAGACATCCATGTTTCCTAGGAGTTCTAGCATGCATATTTTTAATGATCACACTCCTCGGAACAAAATTGAGGAGCCTATCTTCATATATAGGTTCCTTTATCAAATCAACAAAATTGGGATGAACACTAAACATTTTCAGATCTTCAATATTGTTTTTGCTAGATGTAGCACCCTTGTTTTTAGGAACATATATAAACTTGCAATTCTTGCTAGGAGGAGTCTTTTCACTAGTTTTAATGGAAGAAAAAGCACAACCCAAATTGTTAATAATTTCTCCTAACTTATCAATCCTAGCGGGACTTTGCACCACCCTTTCATTAATTATTGGTTCTTTCTCTTTTAGCATCTTAAGAGTAATCCCTATCTTTGATCCAAATTGAGTAACATGATTATGAATCTTTGTATCCAAATTTTCAATATGCTCTACGGTAGGCATTTTATTTTCAATAGCATCTAGCCTTTGCATAACTGTGGCATCCCGACTTAGAACAACCGGTTTACCACGCATTGCCAGCCCAGAGACCATGTCTTTTGGCAACACACAACATCTTGGTATAGAAAACAATCGCTTTATTGATGCTAGCGGATCATAGTTCATATTACAACAGGTGGTGAGGCCAAGCGGCACACACGGTGCGGCTGAACAATATGTACATTATTTAGTGAACATAAATGGGGCCTCGATCATAACAACTCCGCGGCAGTGGAACGACGTCGTAGCGGAACTCCATAGCACAGGGACACCGATGTGGACACGATCTAGACTTCGAAAGCACTCCTTTCCAACGAGACTTTCCTGAAAGCTGGCATGACACGCCAGGTCAGTACATTGAATGTACTTGCAAGCTCACAACAAACATAAACATAATGACAAGCAATATCATGATATTTAACCAATTGCTTTACTGCAACATCACATCATACATGCAGTGATCATGACCTTGTGATATAAGTCCCTCGGACTTGCTTACCAAACGGTGATCGCTCTCAGATCACAAACGGACCAACCTGGTGGTCTTTGATCGGGTTACCTCGTAACCAACCGGTGATCTTAGCGAGATCGCAAACGGACCAACAACTTGGTCTCCATCAACACAATGTTTTCCCAAACATCATCTTCTCAACGGTGCAAAGTTCATATCTTAGTGTGCAAAATTAATTTAAACGTTGACCCATGGTGTGACCTACTTTCGAGCGTGTCTGTAACCGTGGACTCGACTATTGATAGATTTAATACACTCTACAGAGGTAGCGCAATGTACCCATACCACGGAACCCATGGCCTCGCACCCCCATTCGGGTGGACCAACGGAGGGCTCGGGCTCCGCGGAGGACACCTGGACACGGCGCCCGGCAACGAACGACATCAGTGAGCGAGGGGGAAGGTGATGCAGCTCACGCGGGCACTGTGGGCGAGCGAAGACGAGCACAGGAGTGAAGGGGTGGCGACGAACACAGTGCGCAGCGCACTGTTGGGTTGGCCGGACCGCGGCCGTGCTCGCTGGGGCGAGCTCCAGCGTCGGCGAGTGCCAGGAGAGAATTATGAGGGTCGGGACGATGATCGGGGCGAAGTTTGGCAAGGTTTGGCAGGTGGGGAAGTGACCACGCGAGCAACAGAGGCGCGGGCGCGACGCAGAGCGCGTCGCCCGTTTGCCAGCACGCCTGGACGAACGCGGTCACCGCGTGAACTCTGACCTCAGGCCGAGCTAATCCTAAACTTCATGTCTGACGTGTAGTCCGTGGTAGATTGAGAGGTTACCACACTTTGGTTTGAGCTCAGGCGCAGTAACATGGATTTCAACTTCCTGGTAAGTTTCTGGACAGTAACTTTGAGAGCTTACTATGGTCAAAATACTTAGAGTTGGGAGCTGGGCTTTGGAGGTTAGCAATCATCTAGTAAGGTGATGATGCACAAGAAAATTCAGCCACAAATGAGCAAGTAAAATGGTAGTTGCTGTAGAAACTACCATTTCTATCCCGAACAGAAAATATTTTCTGTAGCAAAAATATTCCAAAAAGTGATGAAATATTTTTGCTCAGGAAGGTACCCTAGGGTTCAAAGAATATTTGGGAATTTTCTCAGATTTTTGTGGGCAAGCAAAAATGGGGTTGCTTTAGAACACAAGGGGCTAGTTAGGGTTTTAGAGAGAAAATGAATATTTTTCATTAGAAAAATATTCATAATATTATTTTGAGATGGATCAGAGAAGAAATGATGGCTTAGGGAGAGAAATTAGTCACTTGGGTGAAATTCAAGGGGGTACCCAAGTGTTTAAGTCCATCTGAAGTGATTCAAAAAAATATCAAATCCAAATCCAAACCAACTGAAAATCAGGCAAAGAGAAGAGGGCAAAAACCAGGCTGTCACAAACCTCCCCCACTTAGGATGAATCTCATCCTCGAGATTCGGTTGCTTGGGAAAACCATTCTGGATAATGTGTCTTTAGAAATTCCTCTCGTTCCCAAGTCGATTCTGCCTCTATGTGATGCTCCCACTGAACTTTGTAAAACTTCCTTGCTTTACTACGAGTGACCCTTTCCATCTAATCCAAAATTCTGATCGGTCTCTCTTCACATGTTAAATCCTTTGTCAATTCTATTTCTGTCATAGCAGTCTTTTTCTTAGGCGGCGATATGCATCGCCTCAACTGTGAAACATGAAACACATTGTGCACTTCTGATAATTCTGGGGGTAGTTCCAACTGATATGCAACAGTACCCACTCTAGACATAACTGGGAATGGACCAATAAATCTGGGTGCCAACTTTCCATGAGTCTGGAATCTCTTGACTCCTTTCATAGGAGTGACTCGGAGGTATATGTGTTCTCTGGGTTCAAAACTAATCTGTCAGTGCTTTGCATCGTAATAACTCTTCTGTCGAGATTTGGCCAATTGCAATCTGTCTCGGATTTCCTTGACTTGCTTCTTAGCTTCCATCATGAGATCCGTCCGAAAATACGGCTATCTCCAGTTTGAGACCAATTTAAAGGAGTGCGGCACTTACGGCCATACAAAGCTTCATACGGTGACATCTTTAGACTGGTATGGAAGCTGTTGTTGTATGAGAACTTGGCATACAACATGCAGTCTTCCCATTTAGGCCCTTGGGCCAAAGTGCAGGCTCGTAGCATATCTTCGAGTATTTGGTTTACCCGCTCAGTCTGTCCATTAGTCTGAGGATGATAGGCGGTCCTATATTTTAGCGCTGTCCCCAAAGCTTGGTGGAGACGTGACCAGAAAGCGGAGGTAAAAAGTGACCCCCGGTCAGAAGTGATTGTTTGAGGCACTCCATGCAGACTCACTATTCTGGACACATACAGTTGTGCGAGTTGATCGGCTCGATATGTGGTTCTGATAGGGATAAAGTGAGCAACATTGGTTAAGGTGTCCACTATGACCCAAACTGCATCGTTGCCTCAATGAGTTTTAGGTAGCCCTGTGACAAAATCCATGTAGACATCATCCCATTTCCATTGTGAAACTGGCAATGGTTGGAGAAGTCCGGCTGGCTTCTGATGTTCTGCCTTCACCTTGTTGCATATGTCGCAACAGGCCACAAAATAGGCAATGTATTTCTTCATTCCATCCCACCAGAATATTTGTCGAAGGTCTTCATACATTTTAGTACCTCCAGGGTGAATAGAATACGCAGATTCGTGTGCTTCCGATAGGATTTTCTTCCTTAAATCCTCCTAATTGGGTACACAAATCCTTCCACGGAATCGAAGGGTACCATGTTGATCCTTGGAAAAGTCTGGAGTTTGCCCTGCTAACATACTCTTGGCACGTTTCTGCAGGATGGTGTCACTTGACTGGGCCTTGCGGATCTCTTCCTCGAGTGTAGGTACAACTTCCATAATATTAGCAAGACCAGCATCAACTATGACCAGGTTGAGCTAAGCAATCTCCCCTTGAAGTTCAAGAGGTCCATTATGGTATTCAGGCTGACAGGCTTTCGGCTGAGTGCATCGGCAACCATGTTGGCCGTACCCGGGTGGTAATTTATTCCAAGATCATAGTACTTGACTAACTCAAGCCATCTACGTCGATGGAGATTTAAATCTGGCTGAGTAAATATAGACTTGAGACTTTTGTGGTCGGTAAAAATTTGGCACCTCTTCCCAGTGAGGTAGTGTCTCCAAATTTTTAGAGCATGAACCACCGCGTCCAATTCTAGATCATGAGTAGGATAATTTCCCTCGTGTGGTCATAGCTGTCACGATGCATATGCTACCACCTTGCCATCTTGCATAAGTACGCATCCAAGACCCTGTCTGGAGGCGTCGCATTACACATCAAAGCTGTGGTAGATGTCTGGAAGAGTCAACACAGGTGCCGTCGTCAGCCGGATTTTTAGCTCATTGAAACTTTTCTCACATCCCTCAGTCTATTCAAACTTCTTATCTTTCTTGAGTAGCTCCATCATGGGTTTAGAAATCTTGGAAAACCCTTCAATGAAACGACGGTAGTAGTCGGCTAATCCAAGAAAACTCCGGATTTGTGATACGGTTGTGGGTGCCAACCAATGAAGCACATCCTTTACTTTGCTCGGGTCCACGGCTCTACCTTCTGCGGACAACACATGTCCAAGAAATCCAACTTGCGTGAGCCAAAACTCACATTTACTGAACTTGGAGTATAGCTGATGGTCATGGAGTCGTTGTAACACAGCTTTGAGTTGTTCTTTGTGTTCTTCTTCACTTTTTGAGTATATAAGTACGTCATCGATGAAGACCACCACGAATTTATCGACGAATTCCATGAATACTTTATTCATCATATGCATGAAGAAGGCAGGGGCATTGGTGAGACTAAAGGACATAACTATATATTCATAAAGACCGTACCGAGTAGTGAATGTGGTCTTAGGAATATCTTCCTTTTTAATCTTGAGTTGATGATATCATGTCCTTAAATCAATTTTGGAGAATACCTTGGCCCCACCGAGCTGATCAAACAAGTCATCAATCCTGGGCAGTGGATATTTATTTTTGATGGTGACATCATTCAGCTGACGGTAATCCACACACATGCGGAGGCTGCCATCCTTCTTATCCACGAAGATAGCAGGTGATCCCCATGGTGAAGAGCTGGGACGGATATATCCTTTCTGGAGCATTTCATCAAGCTGTTTCTTTAGCTCCACTAATTCGGATGAAGGCATCCGGTAATACTTCTTGTATAACGGTGCGGTTCCGGGCACAAGATCTATTGCAAACTCAAGCTCTCGATCGGGCGGCATGCCTGGCAGTTCTTCTCGAAATACATCAGAAAACTCACTGACCACGGGAATTAATTCCAACTCACCAGCCACAGCGGTGAAGACCATTTCTTTCTTGGGTATGCTCCTGCGAGCATATAATTTGGTAGTTTGCCCCTCCTGACTCGTCAAAGTGACTTCTTGGGTCGCGCAATTTATGCATACTTGATATTGGGTCAACCAATTCATTCCCAAAATAATGTACAGCTTTACAGACTCAATGATTATCAAGGAAGTTGGAAAATGGGCTCCGTCGATATTGATTTCCAGATTATGGCAAACCAGATTGCTCCTGATCAAAGATCCCGGGGATTGTACCAGCATATTCTTGCCCAAAAGTGAACAAGGAAATTTGTTTTCGGTAACAAAACTCCGCGAAATAAAAGAGTAGGAAGCCCTAGAGTCAAATAAAATTACGACAGGTATGTTATTAACAGAAAACATACGAATGACGACTTTGGGGTTCTCTTGGGCTTCGTCTGCGGAGAGATGATGAACGTGCCCAGTGATGTTTTGCTGGGTAGGGTATGACTCCATAAAGTTGACTTGTGGCCTGAATAGAGCATTTGCCTTGCCGTTCTTGGGACACTGTCTGGCATAATGTCCGGTTTGCCCACAACTGAAGCAAGAATTGTTGCGCTGGCACTCTTCTCGCACCGGGTTGGTCATGACATTCTTGACTTGGGTGGTGGTTTTGTTAACATTCTGCTGCAAATTGGGCTTGTACTCCACCTGAGTATGTTGCCAGGTACGAGCCTTTTGCACTGGCTGCACTTCCTTCCTTGGCTCGAACTTGCGCTTGTGATCATTATTAGCAGGCCTATTGTCTGATACGAGCTTGTGCTCCCTTTCAGCAATGAAAGCTTTGTTTACCAGAGTTTGGAAATCTGGGAAATCAAACAAGACAAGCTTCACTTTCTGAAAA
This sequence comes from Triticum urartu, assembly GCF_003073215.2. Taxonomy (NCBI): domain Eukaryota; kingdom Viridiplantae; phylum Streptophyta; class Magnoliopsida; order Poales; family Poaceae; genus Triticum; species Triticum urartu. Next base: position 388,672,464 of record NC_053024.1, read on the forward strand.
CAATTATAAACACAAAAAGAAAACATCAAGAACCCTTCTGAAATTCACCAGAAAATCTTGACAGCAGAGAAAAATCTCATTTTTGGTGAGCTGCTAGATTTCTTCATAAAGAACACAATGCAAAAAGAATCAATTCATTTGAACTTATGGTTAAAAAGTTTTGGCTGTTTGAAGCTCTCTGGATAATATTGAAATTTGAATTTAAATAAACAGAACTGGGGGGAGACGTCGAAGGCGTAAACCTCGCTGGCGCCACCACTCGTACTGCTTCGGGTGCATACAGAGTGGCTGGCTAGCGGGCCCCGCTAGTCAGGTGAGAGGGAGGGGGAGGGAAACATAGGGCGACGAGGCTCCGCCGGAGCACACGCCGGCGAGGAGGGCTCCTTGGCTAGAACTGGAGGGAGGGATCGAAAGAGGAGACGTAGGGGCACCTGCCTGTACCCGTAGGTTATCTAGGGGTGGTCAGACGGCATCGGAAACAGCCTCTCCAGCAGCAACAGAAAGCAGAGGTTGCCAGAGTTGGAGACAACGGCGACTAGAGGCAGCACCAGGGGCTCCAACCGGGCGGAACGGCACCACCGAGGCACGGCGGAAGCCCTGGAAGGGTGGCCCAAGCCTGGGAGGGGCTGGAGCTGTGGAGACGACCCGAGGGGATCGCCGGCAAGCTCGAGCTCGGGCACGGCGGCCCGCGGCCTGCCCGGCCGGGCTACGGCTTTCTACGAGTTTGTGGAGTGTGTGTGAGGAGTGGATGATGCTCGAAGAGGCTAGGTAGAGCTCTATTTATAGTCGAGCGATGAGAGGGGCTCGGGCTCCGCTGGAAGACACCTGGACATGGCGCCCAGCGATGAACGGCGTCAGTGAGCAAGGGGGAAGGCGACGCAGCTCACACAGGCACTGTGGGCGAGCGGAGATGAGCACGGGAGCGAGGGGTGGCGACAAACACAGTGCGCAGCGCATTGTTGGGTTCGCCGGACCGCGCCTGTGCTCGCTGCGGCGAGCTTTGGCGTCGGCGAGCACCAGGAGAGAGTTATGAGGGTCGGGATGATGATCGGGGCGAAGTTTGGCAAGGTTTGGCAGGCGGGGAAGCGATCACGCGAGCAACAGAGGCACGGGTGCGACGTAGAGCGCGTAGCCCGTATGCCAGCACGCGTGGACGAACGCGGTCACCGCGTGAACTCTGACCTTAGGCCGAGCTAAGCCTAAACTTCATGTATGGCGTGTAGTCCGTGGTAGATTGAGAGGTTACCACACTTTGGTTTGAGCTCAGGCGCAGTAACATGGATTTCAACTTCCTGGTAAGTTTGTGGACAGTAACTTTGAGAGCTTACTATGGTCAAAATACCGAGAGTTGGGAGCTGGGCTTTGGAGGTTAGCAATCATCTACTAAGGTGACCATGCATAAGAAAATTCAGCCACAAATGAGCAAGTAAAATGGTAGTTGCTGTAGAAACTACCATTTCTATCCCGAACAGAAAATATTTTCTGTAGCAAAAATATTCCAAAAAGTGATGAAATATTTTTGCTCAGGAAGGTGCCCTAGGGTTCAAAGAATATTAGGGAATTTTCTTAGATTTTTGTGGGCAAGAAGAATTGTGGTTGCTTTGGAACACAAGGGGCTAGTTAGGGTTTTAGAGAGAAAATGAATATTTTTCATTAGAAAAATATTCATAATATTATTTTGAGATGGATCAGAGAAGAAATGATGTCTTAGGGAGAGAAATAAGTCACTTGGGTGAAAGTCAAGGGGGTACCCAAGTGTTTAAGTCCATCTGAAGTGATTCAAAAAAATTTCAAATCCAAATCCAAACCAACTGAAAATCAGGCAAAGAGAAGAGGGTAACAACCAGGCTGTCACAATAACATGTTCCAAAGTTAAAATCGTTTCATTAGTAGTGATAGGTGGTGTTCCCACTAAATTTTCCATAGCATTGAAAGCATCCATAGGGTAACTACTCAAAAAATTCCCTCTAGTAATAATGTCTAGCACAATACCAAGTAGTGATACCCATGTAAAAAATGTGAAGAAGAACTGTAGTGGATTGCTTATGAGTTGATCTATAATGAGCATCGCAAATCCTATACCAAGCACCTTTTAAATTCTCTCCTCCCTTTGCTTAAAATTAATAACTTCATTTTCAGGGGTCCACGTAACAAGAGAAGAACTAACCATAATGACAAGACAAGCAAACAAAGAAGAAAACACAAAAGGGCAAAAAGAAAATATTTTTATATTTTTATAAAAAAATAGAAGTGGGGGGAGATGAAAATGAGAGGCAAATAGCAAATAATGTAAATGCAAGGAGATGAACGTTTATGCATAGGTACTTGATAGATGTTGATGATGTCTCCGCGGCAACGGCGCCAAAAATTCTTCCTGCTACTTGAGAGCAGCGTTGGGATTTCCCCGAAGAGGAGGGGATGATGTAGTACAATAGACATAAATATTTGATACATCTCCATCGTATCTACTTTTCCTAACTCTTTTGCCCTTGTTTTGGACTCTAATTTACATGATTTGAATGGAACTAACACGGACTGATGTTGTTTTCAACAAAATTGCCATGGTGTTATTTTTGTGCCGAAATAAAAGTTCCCGGAATGACCTAAAACTTCACGGAGAATATTTTTGGAATAAATAAAAAATATTGGTGAAAGAATCAAGGCCCACCACCCGTCCAAAAGGGTGGGCGCGCACCCTACCCCCATAGGCGCGCCCCTTGGCTTGTGGGTCCCACGAAGCTCCATTGATCTCAACTCCAACTCCATATATTCACGTTAGGGGAGAAAAAAATCAGAGAGAAGGATTCATCGCGTTTTACGATACGGAGCCGCCGCCACCTCCTGTTCTTCCTTGGGAGGGCAGATCTGGAGTCCGTTTTGGGCTCCGGAGAGGGGAAATCGTCGCCATCGTCATCATCAACCATCCTCCATCACCAATTTCATGATGCTCACCACCGTGCGTGAGTAATCCCATCGTAGGCTTGCTGGACGGTGATGTGTTGGATGAGATTTACCATGTAATCGAGTTAGTTTTGTTAGGGTTTGATCCCTAGTATCCACCATGTTCTAAGATTGATGTTGCTATGACTTTTCTATGCTTAATGCTTGTCACTAGGGCCCGAGTGTCATGATTTCAGATCTGAACCTGTTATGTTTTCATGAATATATTTGTGTTCTTGATCCTATCTTGCAAGTTACAGTCACCTACTATGTGTTATGATCCGGTAACCTCGGAGTGACAATAGTTGGGACACTTCCCAGTGATGACCGTAGTTTGAGGAGTTCATGTATTCACTAAGTGCTAATGCTTTGGTCTGGTTCTGTATTAAAAGGAGGCCTTAATATCCCTTAGTTTCCAATAGGACCCCGCTGCCATGGGAGGGTAGGACAAAAGATGTCATCCAAGTTCTTTTCCATAAGCATGTATGACTACATACGGAATACATGCCTACATTATATTGATGAATTGGAGCTAGTTCTGCGTCACCCTAGGTTATAACTGTTGCATGATGAATGCCATCCGTCATAATTATCCATCATCGATCCATTGCCTATGAGTTCGTTTCATATTGATCTTTGCTAAGTTACTTTACCATTGCCACTGTTACTATTGCTACAAAAATGCTACTATTACTTTTGCCACCATTATCGTTACTTCCATACTACCTTGCTACTAAATACTTTGTTGCGGATATTAAGTCTTTCAGGTGTGGCTGAATTGACAACTCAGCTGCCAATACTTGAGAATATTCTTTGGCTCCCCTTGTGTCCAATCAATTAATTTGGGTTGAATACTCTACCCTCGAAAACTGTTGTGATCCCCTATACTTGTGGGTTATCAAGACCTTTTTCTGGCGCCATTGCCGGGGAGCATAGCTCTATTCTCTGTGTCACATGGAAATTAAATTTGTTGATCGCTATGAGGAATTTGAAAGATCAAAGAACCAAGATTTTTCCCTCAACTACGAGGGGAGGTAAGGAACTGCCATCTAGCTCTGTACTCGATTCACCTTCTGTTTTAAGTAAGCGTGCTACACCTACACCTGCTATTGATTCCAATATGTCGCATATTATTGATGATGCCACTTCTTCTATGCATGATGCTTGTGATGATACTACTTATTTGCTTGATAATACTGTGCCACTAGGTGAATTTCTTGATGAACAACTTGCTAGGGTTAGAGAGAATGAAATTACTAAAACTGATGATATTATTGAAACTGAAGATTATGATTCTCCCCCTAGATATGAATTGCCTGTTGTACCTGAAGGTTATATTATGGATGAAGAAACTTCTAGAGACTTTTTTGCTTGCAATGATAGAGATGATCTTAAGAAACTGTTAGCTAAGCTGAAAGAAAAGTCTTTGAATGCTAGAATGCAATATGATCCTAAGTTTGCTACCTCACCTATCTTTGTTACTAATAAGGATTATGAATTATTTATCGATCATGATTTAATTACTTTGATTGAATCTGATCCTTTCTATGGTTATGAATCTCAAACTATTGTGGCACATCTTACTAAATTGAATGATATAGCCACCCTATTTGCTCATGAGGAAAAAATCCGCTATTACTGTATTCTTAAATTGTTTCCTTTCTCATAAAAGGGTGATGCTACGGTATGGTTTAATTGAATGACTTAATACTTCTCTAAAAAATATTTCCCTGCTCATAAGAAACAGACGGCTTTAAAGGAAATATTTAACTTTGTGCAAATTGAAGAAGAGAGTCTCCCACAATCTTGGGGGAGGCTTCTCCAATTAAATAATGCTTTGCCTGATCATCCTCTCAAGAAAAATGAAATACTTGATATCTTTTATAATGGACTAAAGGATGCTTCCAGAGACCACCTGGATAGTTGTGTTGGTTGTGTTTTTAGGTAACGAACTGTTGAGCAAGCTAAATTGCTATTGAATAATATATTGAGTAATGACAATGATTGGACTCTTCCTGAACCAACTCCTAAGGCAACCCTGAAGACAAGAGGTATTCTATTTCTCAGTCCTGAAGATATGCAAGAGGCAAAGAAATCTATGAAAGAAAAATGTATTAAAGCTAAAGATGTTAAGAATTTACCGCCTATTGAAGAAATACCTGATCTTGATAACCCAACACAGGTAGTAGAGGTAAACTCTCTTTATATATTTGATGAAGGTGATATTCCTCATAATAAGCCTGCTAGTCAATGCTTGGATGAGTTTAATAATTTTATTGTTAAACAAGTAAACCTCAATGCTTATGTTAGTAGACAATTGAAACATAAGGCTTACATGCTTGACCACTTGGGTGATTATATGAGTAGAACTGTTAATGATCTTAAGCTTATTAGTAAACATGCTTCCATGGTTACAACTCAAGTAGAACAAGTACTTAAGGAACAGGATGATTTGCTTAATGAGTTGAATAATAAGAATAATAATAATGATGTTAGAGTTATGACTAGAGGTGGTAAGATGACTCGGGAACCTTTGTATCCTGAGGGTCATCCTAAGAGAGTTGAGCAAGATTCTCAGAGAATTAATACTGATGCACCTAGTCCTAGTAATAAAAAGAAAAGAAAAACCGATAGGACTTTGCATGCTTCTAGTGAACCTGTTGTAGACACACCTGAGAATCCCAATGATATTTCTATTTCTGATGTTGAGACACAATATGGTAATGAACATGAACCTAGTGCTAATGTTGATGATGATGTTCATGTTGATGCTCAACCTAGTAATGATAATGATGTAGAGGTAGAACCTGTTGTTGATCTTGATAACCCACAATCAAAGAATCAACGTTATGATAAGAGAGACTTCATTGCTAGGAAACATGATAAAGAAAGAGAACCATGGGTTCAGAAACCCATGCCCTTTCCTCCTAAGGCATCCAAGAAAAAGGATGATGAGGAGTTTGAGTGCTTTGTTGAAATGATTAGACCTATGTTTTTGCGTATGCGTTTGACTGATATGCTTAAAATGCCTCCTTATGCCAAGTATATGAAAGATATTGTTACAAATAAAACAAAGATACCGGAAGCTGAAATTTCCACCATGCTTGCTAATTAGACTTTGAAGGGTGGAATACCAAAGAAACTTGGAGATCTAGGAGTACCAACTATACCATGCTCCATTAAAAATAAACTATGTTAAAACTGCTTTATGTGATCTTGGAGCCGGTGTTAGTGTTATGCCTTTCTCTTTATACTGTAGACTTGAATTGAATAAGTTGACACCTACTGAAATTTCTTTGCAAATGGCTGATAAATCAACTGTTGTACCCATCGTTATTTGTGAGGATGTGCCTGTTGTGGTTGCAAATGTTACTATCTTAACAGACTTTGTTATTCTCAATATTCCCGAGGACGATAGTATGTTGATCATACTTGGTAGACCCTTTTTAAATACTGCAGGGGCTGTTGTTGATTGCAACGAAGGCAATGTCACTTTTCATGTTAATGGTAATGAGCGTACGGTACATTTTCCGAAGAAATAACCTCAAGTTCATAGTATCAATTCTATTGGAAATTTCCAACTATTACTATTGGAGGTTTTGTATTCCCTCTTCCTACTATGAAGAAGAAATATGATATTCTTATTGTTGGGGACATGCATATCCCCATTGAGGTAACTTAGTGTTATTCGAAAATTCTCCGGTTTCATGTCACTGGTATAGCGACGTCCTAAACAAACGGTTTAAAACCCCTTTCCGCGATGGAATTTGGAACCATCACCAAGTGAGTGTGTGTGATAGGGTGTCCTTCCCACTCGACCCAGAAATCGTCTGGGATTGGCCTTCCTGGGACCTAGGTTGGGGCCGTGTGTGATCGGGCGAGGCATCGAAACCCAATCATTTCCGTAGGTATGTACATCCCACACGATGAACCCCATAAATCATTTCCGTAGGTATGTACATCCCACACGGTGAATCCCAGAAATCATTTCCGTAGGTATGTACATCCCACACGGTGAATCCCAGAAATCATTTCCGTAGGTATGTACATCCCACACGGTGAATCCCAGAAATCATTTCTGTAGGTATGTAAGTCCCACACGGTGAATCCCAGAAAATCATTTCCGTAGGTATGTACATCCCACATAGTTCTTTGTATGGAGACGTTTGTGCAAGGTGGCCTAACGCAAATAGTTCGCTGTCGGAAGCCGTGTGTGATTGTTAGTTGATCGAACACGCCTACTTTCTAGAAACCGTGTGGGTTGCTTGAGTTCATAGCCCACGGTGTTGTCCGAGTAACCGTTTGCAATAGAAAGCCCCAATAAGCAGGGTAATTAGCCTATTATTGATAATCCATGTACTAATCAAACTGATATTTCTTATAAAACATGCCAGATATATCATATCCGTATAAAAGCAACCAGGATTTCATAATCGAATTACATCAGATAGCTTCGGCACTCAGTTACGCCATTACACAACAGCACCAAGTTTCACATGCAGCATCAAAAACCTTTGGAAAGTAGCATCATACATGGTAAATAGACAGATGAATCTCATTCGGGAAACTGCAGAAGCGGAAGGCAAATATTGAGCCTTCAGTGATGTTGAATGTCCTTGCAACTTTAGGCCAGTGGCTATGGATAATTGCCCGCCCAACCTTCGTCCTCTTCAGCAAGACTTCAATATTGTACCGTGGGTGTTGAATGAATACCTTCCTCGCCTCTTGACCATGAAGGTGGTTTGAGAGGTAATCATCGGTGAACTGCTTTGAAAAGTACTGAAAACAAAGCTATGCATAAATCGATGTTATAAATTTTGAAATGGCGCAAGGGGTAAAAACAAGGTAAAGGAGTTAGACCATCCTATAGTTGACTGATGTCTTCTTCGTTATGCAAACAAAGATCTTGCTGTTATTTGTCGCAAGTTTCTTCATCCTAATAATCTTTCTGAGTTTCTTGACTTGACTGATATTCATGGACATCTCATTTCCCCATATGCAAAATGGGTCGAACAGTGGGTCTAAGCCTCTGACAACAGGACCTACATGTGCAAGACCAAATTGTAAGGAACCTAAATATTAGAATGCGTCCTACAACTGCACAATAATGTGCTATTAGCCAAAAGGACCCTGCTTGAACAAACCTCTATGGTAAACCGCAGTGTCTCCCATTATTTCCCTGCAACACACATAAGGAAGATCTTGATCGGGTTAACTGAGAGTTTCCATACTATCAGTAGAATATGCATTGAGTACAGCCAAATTCGATTGGTGTCACATGCATAACAATACAAAATTGTACCCACAGCAAATGAAAATCAAAATGCAGAACTGAACCAAAGAGTTAAATGGACAGCAGACCAAATGAACCAAAATAGTTAACTAAGCACGACGTTGCAAAATAGAAACATGTACTAGAAGATAAGACAGTTAACAAAATAAAGAATGCTTGAGAATAGTACTACGAAATGTAGCAATTGTTGGACCAAAGTGTTAACTGAACATTACATTTCAGAGGACCAAACTGTTAACTGAACATCAGATTGCATATTAACATTACAGAGGACAAATCACTAGAAGGCACTGGTGGTGGCCTCGAGAAAACATCACGAACTGTATTTTAAAGTAGACAACCGCGCGGCATTGTCGATGGTGGCCTCGAAGACGAGGTGCTCCTCCAAGATCTGGCGGTCAACACGCATGTCAGCCATAGTGACCTCGTTCGCGCGTCCGGTGATACGTCTCCAACGTATCTGTAATTTTAGATTGTTCCATGCTATTATATATTCTGTTTTCGATGTTTAATGGGCTTTATTATACACTTTTATATTATTTTTGGGACTAACCTATTAAACCAAGGCCCAGTGCAAATTGCTATTTTTTGCCTATTTCAGTGTTTCGCAGAAAAGGAATATCAAACGAAGTCCAAACGGAATAAAACCTTCGGGAGCGTGATTTTTGGAACAAACGTGATCTAGAGGACTTGGAGTGGACGTCAAGAAACAACCGAGGAGGCCACGAGGCAGGGGGCTTGCCTACCCCCCTAGGCGCACCCTCCCCCCTCGTAGGCCCCTTGTAGCTCCACCGACCTACTTCATCCTCCTATATATACTCATAAACCCTGAAAACATCCAGGAGCACCATGAAACCCTATTTCCACTGCTACAACCTTCTGTACCCAAGAGATCCCATCTTGGGGCCTTTTCTGGAGCTCCGCCGGAGGGGGCATCAATCACGGAGGGCCTCTACATCAACTCCATGGCCCCTCCGATGATGTGTGAGTAGTTTACTTCAAACCTTCGGGTCCATAGCTATTAGCTGATGGCTTCTTCTCTCTCTTTGGATCTCAATACAAAGTTCTCCTCGATCTTCTTGGAGATCTATTCGATGTAACTCTTTTTGCGGCGTGTTTGTCGAGATCCGATGAATTGTGGGCTTATGATCAAGTCTATCTATGAACAATATTTGATTTTCCTCTGAATTCTTTTATTTATGATTTGATATCTTTGCAAGTCTCTTCGAATTATCAGTTTGGTTTGGCCTACTAGATTGATCTTTCTTGCAATGGGAGAAGTGCTTAGCTTTGGGTTCAATCTTGCGGTGCTCGATCCCAGTGACAGAAAGGGAAACGGCACGTATTGTATTGTTGCCATCGAGGATAAAAAGATGGGGTTTATATGATATTGCTTGAGTTTATCCCTCTACATCATGTCATCTTACCTAATGTGTTACTTTGTTCTTATGAACTTAATACTCTAGATGCATGTTGGATAGCGGTCAATGTGTGGAGTAATAATAGTAGATGCAGGCAGGAGTCGGTCTACTTGTCATGGACATGATGCCTATATACATGATCATGCCTAGATATTCTCATAATTATTCGCTTTTCTATCAATTGCTCGACAGTAATTTGTTCACCCACTATAATACTTATGCTATCTTGAGAGAAACCACTAGTGAAACCTATGGCCCCTGGGTCTATTCTCGATTATATTAATCTCCCGTCAACAAGTTATTTCTAGTACCGTTTATTTTGCTATCTTTACTTTTAATCTTTATCATAAAAATACCAAAAATGTTATCTTATCATCTCTATCAGATCTCACTCTCATAAGTGACCATGAAGGGATTGACAACCCCTTTATCGCGTTGGTTGCGAGGTTCTTATTCGTTTGTGTAGGTATGAGGGACTTGCGTGTAGTCTCCTACTGGATTGATACCTTGGTTCTCAAAAACTGAGGGAAATACTTATGCTACTTTACGGCATCACCCTTTCCTCTTCAAGGGAAAACCAATGTAGTGCTCAAGAGGTAGCAAGAAGGATTTCTGGCGCCGTTGCAGGGGAGATCTATGCACAAGTCAAGACATACCAAGTACCCATCACAAACTCTTATCCCTCGCATTACCTTATTTTCCATTTTCCTCTCATTTTCCTCTCCCCCACTTCACCCTTGCTGTTTTATTCGCCCTTATTCTGTTCGTCTTTGCATTTGCTTTGATGTCTTACTTGGCTCGTTTGGTTGAAATAGTTGTTTATTTATTGCTAAACAGAGAACCTAAGATATATGGATCCTCATCCGCTTGCTAATATTTTTAAGAGATCCAATTATGATGAACCAATTGCTAGTGAGTTTTGTGCACTAGATTATCTTTATGAAGTTTTGCTTGAAATTCGTGAATCTGAAAATTGTGATGAAGTACTTTATGGAGTGATTCACGATGGATCTTTCAATAGAAAGCATGATTGCAATGATGATAGTATAAATTCCATTAATGTCAATTGTTCTTATAATATGCAAAACCCTAAGCTTGGGGATGCTAGTTTTGCTATGTCTATGTCAGTGGGAAACGACACCTATGGGGTCACTGGGGATCCCTTCTACGGTTGGTGGGTGCAGGGTTGTGCAAAGAGTAGGTCTGGCGGTCCGCACACAAATCGTTTACCCAGGTTCGGGCTGCGGAGACGCGTAAAACCCTAGTCCTGCTTTGGTGTGTATTTAAGTGTTCTTGCATTCTTGAACTAGCTGGAGTAGCTTTCTAGTCCAAAAGATCCGAATCCCTCTCCAGTACGCCTCGAGCCTCCTTTTATAGACAAAAGGGGTTGCCACAGTGGCACACAGGAGGTGGAAAGGTGTAGAGGGGCTGAGTCTATCCCCTGGCACCGTCGGACAAACGCATTTAATGCGCTGCTGACGAGCCCCTCTTGCTTTATGGGGGACGGCAAAGAAGCTCGTCCCAACTGTCGTCGCCTCGCCTGGCTTCGACGCGCGTCCAAGCTAATGAGGCGTTGTAGCGCCACGTTGGCTGGCTGCTGGGCTGGTGCGGTGGTGGAGCCTTCATGAAGATCTGCATGCCACCACGCAGGTGCCTGCTGAGTTGGTGTAGAGGCCGCGCGCTGCCACGCAGATGCCTGTTCAACCGGTCGAGCTGGCAGTTGTATGGGAGCCGCGGTGGAGCCTTGGCGGACACGAGCCTGGCTGCAGCCTCACAGACGTCCTCGACAAGGGTCTTGCCGAGGGCCCGACAAGGGTCTTGTCGTGGCACCGCGGTCGTCCCCGGCAAGGATCTTGCCGGGGGTCTCGTCGATCTCCATGGCAAGGATCTCGCCAAGGATCGTCGTCTTCTGGTTTCCATCTGATCTTGTGTGTCTATCATCTCTACAAAGATCTGCATGCCACCACGGAGGTGCCTCCCGAGCCTTGGTTCCAATATGTTGTGGGAACCCCTTGGGCTCAAGGGTGGCGCGCTCTGCTGGCGTCAGGAAAGTTGCCCCGGCAAGGATCTTGCCGAGGTTGCAGAAGCCACCTCGGCAAGGGTCTTGCCCGAGGAGTCCACCTCGCCCTCTTGCTCTCTTTGCGTCTCTGGTTTTGGCGTTGCTCCGGTCGTTTTGTGCTCCGACATCCCTCCCCTGCCCTGCTTAGTGTGGCCGTGGGCGCGGCTCTGACTGCCCGTGCATAAGTAAAGGGGTGCAAAAGGAGAGCCCCTACTTTTGTACACCGACAGGAGCCCCCGGGCCTGGGCCACACATAAGCGCAACGCGCTGTTGGGCTAGGCCCAGAACGGTGCCTGGGCAGGTGGGGCGGATATTTACTGCAGTAATTTCCCGTCCGCTGCGCTTCCCCATGACCCGCGTTGAACACGCGACATGGAGGTCCATGCGTGACGTGGGGTCGTGCATGGGGCGGTTTCCGCACGCATGCGTCACATCATGGTAAAGAGGCGGCCCGTGCCTTCCCCGTAAAAAGGAACAATCGCGGGCGCGCTGCTCATTTACCACCTGTGTCGTCTCCAATCTCGGGACCGCCGTCTCCTGCTTCTTCCTCCTCAAGCCCTTGCTCTCGCTCGCCGCTGCCGCGTTTTCGCTGCCCTTTCTCCTCCACCTCTCACAGCCACCATGGCACCCAAAACCAGCAAGAGCAAGGAAGTGGTCAGGGACGCCGAGGGAACGGAGCCGCCAGAGAGCGAGTCGGCGGCGCGGCGGACGCAGCTCGCCTACTTCCCCTCGACGGTCAACGCGGTCCACCTTCGAGACAACTTCAGGCCCCTGTGGGGGTGCAAGATGGGGGAGAGACGACGGGGCATCCGGCCACGCGCGTCATCCCCGCCAGTTGCGCCAAGGCCGCCCTGAATCGGTACCCAGTCTTCGTCAACTACTTTTCCTGTGGCCTCTGCCCCCTTTCTATGATTTCTTCAACGACATCATGCACACCTACGACTTCCACCTTCTGGATTTCACTCCAAATGTCGTGGCGTGCATGGCTCTTTTTGCCCATCTCTGTGAGGGCTTCGCCGGAGTGCATCTCAGCACAGTGCTCTTTCGCCACTACTTTTATCCTCAGATCCAGAAGGGAGGCGCCATCTCTGGTTGTGTCACTTGGATCCCAAGGCCCCTGGAGAAGAGGACATATCCAGAGGGCGCCTAGAAGGAGAGGTGGGAGGAATGGCGGAGCCGGTGGTGCTGGATTGAGGAGGAGGACCCTCAGGAGTTTTGCCAAGTTCGCCAGATGCCGCCGGTCCGCAGAGATGACTGGGCAACGTCGACGCCCAGGACGGGAGGCTCACGATCGCCACCACCAGGATCCACCACCTCGCCGTTGCCGGGCTCACCCCGGAGATGATTGGGGCGGATTTCGTCCGCCGCCGCATCGCTCCTCTGCACAACAAGGGGAGGCCAGGTTGGCTTTTCAGCAATGCGGCCGACATCATGCAGCTCCACCCTGGCCTGAACCATAACTTCACGATGATGGTGCACGCCCACTTCTGCCAGCAGCTCTTCCAGCTCAACATGGGTCACAACGGCAGGGCCAAAAGGGCCGGAAAGGCCGCGAAGGCCAGCAAGGTCGCCAAGGGGCCCTTGTTCGGGTTGCCGGTGGGGGTGGTCCCGCTGAGCAACAACTCTCGCCAGACCAACATCATCGCCATGATGCCGGACTTCAATGTGCACAGCCTTGACCCGAATTGGGCCGAGCTGGAGGAGGATCAGGTGCAGGAGTTCTTCGACACCTTGGTGGATAAGTACGTCTGCGAGGAGCCGCGGCTCCTCCAGGACACCACCCAGGCAGAGCTGGACTACATCGCCACCAGGGCGGCGGAGCCGAAGCTCGCCAAGGAGGCCGGCAGCGCTGGCGGCATGGAGGATGAGGCCGCGATGGACATGAACGAGAAGGGGATCGCCCAATGGGCGGAATCCGCTAGGGAGGCCAGCAGCGCCGGCACCGGGGCCCCTCTCATCAAAGACGACGCCAACGAGTCGTCTAAGGAGGAGGCCGAGGCTGTCAAGCCCCCGGTCATGGGGAGAGGGTGTGTCCTGCGGCGAGCCATCTCTAGTGAGCCAGTCCGGCCTGGCAGGGCCGCACAATCGCAACAAACTTCGGAGGCGCCCATGTGCCAGACGAGGGCCGCAGCGGCGGGGAAGGCGGTGAAGGTTGTGGTGGCGAAGAAGAAAGCAGCCGCCCCTTCTTCGTCCAAGCGTCCCCCAACTCCACCTGCTTCCCCTCCTCCCGCAGGTGACGACACAGAGGTCTTCTTTGACCTCGGCTCTCTTAGCCCGAGGAGGAAGAGGAAGGCCACAGAAGAAGAGGCGGAGGATGAGTAAGTGTCTTGTCTTTCGTCATCTCCGTCCCTTCGGACCGTGCCACTTTTCTTGACTTGTCTTCATCCTTGCAGGGATAGGAAGATGCTAGCCCAGAGGGTGGCGAAGAGGGCCAAGGCCTCGGTGGGCGGCCAGCCCCCGGCGGGCACCTCGAGTACGTCGCTGGTGGTGGTGGAGAGCAACCCCCGGCGCAGCCCCCAGCGTGTGGTCATCACTCGCTCCCCTTTGACATGTGCTGGGGCACGATTTCCTGGTGCTGACCTTGCCATGGTTGCAAGAGGAGAACGGCAGCAGGAGGAGCCACTAAGGGCCACCCCCAATGCACCGCCCCCATCGACCACGCCACCCCGAGGGGGGTCCCCGGCAAAGGCGCCAAGCACCGAGCCCATGTGCATAGAGGAGGAGGAGGTGAACCTGGGCACCGGCGGCTCTGTCCCGGCACCGAATGACGGTGGGGAGGGGGCCACTTCGTCCCAGCTTGGCGCATGTAAGTTGTTTGCCTCCCATTCCCTCTCGTTTTTCTTCTTGCAAACTTTGATCTTGGCTTCGCCTCATTCTCCTTCCCGGTACCCAGATCCTTCCTCGGCAGACCGGGTGGACATGGACACCGTCATCGGAGATGTGGCCAGAGATGCCGCGGCCGAGGCCGTCAAGATCACTGCTGAGGAGGCCGCCAAGGACGTTGCTGAGGACGCTGCAAAGGGGCCTGCCGGGGAGCCCGGCGAGGCCGCTGCCGAGGAGGCCGGCAAGGGGCCTACCGGGGAGGCCAGCAAGGCCACTGCCGAGGAGGAGGTGGTCGATGACCAGCCTTCCTCCTCCGCTTCCTCTGGCTCGGGCAAATATCTGAAGGTGGGCGACGACTTGTTCGTCCACCTCCCATGGACGGCGAGCACTAGTGCGCCCGTCGAGGGGGAGGTGTTCGACGATGAGGTGCTTGGCACCGCCGGGCTTGAGGTTGTCAACGGACCGAGCATCGGCGGCGGCGGTTCCCAGGAAGAGCGGCTCCTCCAGAGCATGAGCGCCATTCCACAAGTTTCAGGCGCTTCACCATGCCCGCCTGGACAAGGCCAAGTCTAGGATGGCAGCGGTGGACAAGGCGGAGGCGGACCTCGAAGGGCGCGTCGCCGTGGCGCAGGCTTGGTCCCGCTAGGCCTGCAAGGAATTCAAGGCTGCCTAGGACCAGCTGGCCGAGCACAAGCTGGAGCTTGTCATGAAGCAGGCCGACATTGAGAAGGCCTAGGAGACAGCGAGTTGACAGGCTGCCAAGGAGGAGGCCGCTCGGCTCCAGCACCAGGCCGAGCTGAACTCCCAGGAGGAGGACCTTGCCGCCCGCGAGGAGAAGCTCACCGCGACACTCTGCGGCAAGGACGAGGAGGTCCAGGAGCTCGTCGTGCAGCGGACCCGGGAACTGAAGCAGAGGCACGAGGAGGCCCTCAATGCTCAGGCCCAGGTCCATGCCGGCAAGGTGAACGAGCTGGAGGCGGAGCGTGACGGGCTGAAGAGGCGGGTCCAGGAGCTAACGGGGGAGAGGGACGTGGCCAAGGGCGCTTTGGCTGACGCGCAGGCCACAGTCCTCGAGAAGGCCGAGCTACTCTCCACGGCCAACGAGTCCATCAAGGACCTGAAGCTGAAGCTGGAGAGCCTTGAAGAGATGCTCTCGGAGGTCAGGGCCTGGGAGGGGGCCCTGACCAAGAATCTGGAGGAGGAGAGGCAACTGCGGAAGAACGACGCCACCAGCCACGCAGAGTTCTTCGCGGGTGAGAAGCTCTTGATCAGCCGCCTCGCTGATGTCGCCGGCAGGATCACCACGCAGCTGGCTACCATGGGGATGCCAAACGTGAGGTACGTCCCGGAGCCGAACGTGAGTCCTAATGCCGGGCTAAATATGTTCTTTGAGGGTGTTCTCGGGGCCCTGGAGCGGTTCCACTCCAACAGGGTGGCCTCTCTGGCCGAAGAGGCCCGGAGGCTTTGCCGGGGTGCCATGACCAAGCTCCTCACCAAGATAGCTTACTGGAACCCTGACCTCGACTTCGAAGCTTCGCTGGATAGCTTGTCGGACAACATGGACCCCGCGCCACTCAAGGAGCGCATCGAGCCCGTCATCAGCCGCATCGACAGAGTTCGGAGTGTACAAGGCCAGCGCCGGGATTAGGCACCCCGTTTCTTATCGCCGCTGCAGGTTCATGACCAAGACAATTTTTATCTTTAGTTAGAACCGTAGCAACAAATGATGTAATATAACTCTGCAGTACTTTTGAAATGATGCATGTTATTTTCCCGTTTGATCTCCCTTTGTATGTCCACCCTACGTTAATCGGGTAGGTTTGCCGGCGCGGAAACCCAGGCGGCGCTTTGAGGACGGATCCTCCATGGCCTGTCGGGTATGCTTGCTGCCGGGCAAACCACCTCACTGCTCTTGACGCGGCCGCTTGAGCTGTCGAGCGGACTCGAGATAGAACGAGAGCGTTTCCAATCACAGAAGGTCACCCTGCCGCTCTCGACGCAACCGCTCGAACTATTGAGCGGACTCGAAACAGAACGAGGGCGTTTCCAATAGTGGCAGGGCCCCATTGCATGCAATTTTTCCATACGCAGGGCAAGATCGTCGAGGAAAATAAACATATATATATATAAAGGAATTACTCAAAGTTTTGCATGACTTAGCTTTTATGCTGCTGCGTGAGCATTCGCCGTGTCCACCGAGGACGCCGTTTGTTCGATCGTCTTCTTGCTTGAAGTGACGACCATGATGAAGTCGTTGCTTCATCCAGACCGGATTTCCACAACTGCGCACCCCTACCTGGCGCGCCAGAGATGTCGGTGGGAAACAACACCTATGGGGTCACTGGGATCCCTTCTACGGTTGGCAGGCGCGGGGTTGTGCAAAGAGCGGGTCTGGCGGTTAGCACACAAATCGTTTACCCAGGTTCCAGCAGCGGAGACGCGTAAAACCCTAGTCCTGCTTTGGTGTGTATTTAGGTGTTCTTGCGTTCTTGAACTAGCTGCAGTAGCTTTCTAGTCCAAAAGATCTGAATCCCTCTCCAGTATGCCTCGGGCCTCCTTTTATAGACAAAAAGGGGTTGCCACAATGGCACACAGGAGGTGGAAAGGTGTACAGGGTCTGAGTCTATCCCCTGGCACCGTCAGACAAATGCATTTAATGCGCTACCGACGTGCCCCTCTTGCTTTATTGGGGACGGCAAAGAAGCTTGTCCCAGCTGTCGTCACCTCGCCTGGCTCCGACGCGCGTCCAAGATGACAAGGCGTTGTAGCGCCACGTTGGCTGGCTGCTGGGCTGGCACGGTGGTGGAGCCTTCACGAAGATATGCATGCCACCACGTAGGTGCTTGCTGAGTTGGTGTAGAGGCCGCGCGCTGCCATGCAGATGCCTGCTTAGCCGATCGAGCTGGCAACTGTATGGGAGCGGCGGTGGAGTCTTGGCGGATGCGAGCCTGGCTGCAGCCTCGCAGACGTCCTCGGCAAGGGTCTTGCTGAGGGCCCGGCAAGGGTCTTGCCGTGGCACCGCGGTCGTCCCCGGCAAGGATCTTGCCGGGGATCTCGTGGATCTCCATGGCAAGGCCGCCAAGGATCGTCGTCTTCTGGTTTCCATCTGATCTTGTGTGTCTATGATCTCTACAAAGATGTGCATGCCACCACGGAGGTGCCTCCTGAGCCTTGGTTCCAATATGTTGTGGGAACCCCTTGGGCTCAAGGGTGGCGTGCTCTGCTGGTGTCAGGCAAGTTGCCCCGGCAAGGATCTTGCCGAGGCTGCGGAAGCCACCCCGGCAAGGGTCTTGCCGGGGGAGTCCACCTCGCCCTCTTGCTCTCTTTGCGTCTCTGGTTTTGGCGTTGCTTCGGTCGTTTTGTGCTCCGGCATCCCTCCCCTGCCCTGCTTAGTGTGGCCGTGGGTGCGGCTCTGCCTGCCCGTGCACAAGTAAAGGGGTGCAAAAGGAGGGCCCCTACTTTTGTACACGACAGTCTACTACTTGTTGCAATGATCATGATTGGGGTGATTCTTCTTATGATCTTGAAAATTTATTTAAGCCCCATGATGAATATGAGATTGATTATAATGTTTGCAATAATATTGAAAGTGGGTTTGGAAGAGTGTCAACTTTAGATCCCACATATTTGGAGAATGTTCAATCTTATGAAGTTTTTGATAAAAGTGGGTTTGGAGAGGTCATGACTTTAGTTAATGTTAATCCCACTATTTTGGAAGAGTGTCAACTTTGCATACATGTGGATCGTGTTAAGAATATGTTTCGTGATAGCTATATTGTTGAATTTTCTTATGATCCTACATGTAACTATTATGAGAGAGGAAAATATGGTTGTAGAAATTTTCATGTTACTAAATTATCTCTCGTTATGTTGAGATTGCTATTGTTTCTTTCCGCTTCCTTGCATATGCTAGTTTTTGCTTGCCTTGATAATTTGTTTGCCTATAAGATGCCTATGCATAGGAAGTATGTTAGACTTAGATGTGTTTGTCACGTGTTTTATGATTCTCTCTTTGTACTTCAATTCTTGTCTTTCATGTGAGCATCGTTGAAATCTTCTGCCTAGCTAAAAGGCTTTAAAGAAAAGCGCTTGTCGGGAGACAACCCAATATTTTTGCTTGCTGTTATTTAATAAATAATTCGTCTAGCCTCTGTTTAGATGTGGTTTTATGCTTTTAATTAGTGTTTGTGCCAAGTAGAACCTTTGGGAAGACTTGGGGAAAGTCTTTGCGATCTTGCTGTAAAAAACAGAAACTTTAGCGCTCACGAGATTTGCGGCCATTTTTTACTGGAGAGTGCTATTTAGTTAATTCTTTTTGAAGATGATTAATAGATAAATTACTCACGTTCAGAAATTTAGTTTAGAATTTTTTTAGTTACAGAAGTTTGCGTTTGATACAGATCACTACAGACTGTTCTGTTTTTGACAGATTCTGTTTTTTGTGTGTTGTTTGCTTATTTTGATGAATCTATGGCTAGTAATGGAGTTTATGAACCATAGAAAAGTTGGAATACAGTAGGTTTAACACCAATATAAATAAAGAATGAGTTAATTACAGTACCTTTAAGTGGTCTTTTGTTTTCTTTCGCTAACGGAGCTCATGAGATTTTCTGTTAAGTTTTGTGTTGTGAAGTTTTCAAGTTTTGGGTAAAGATTTGATGGATTATGGAACAAGGAGTGGCAAGAGCCTAAGCTTGGGGATGGCCAAGGCACCCCAAGGTAAAATCCAAGTACAAACAAAAGCCTAAGCTTGGGGATGCCCCGGAAGGCATCCCCTCTTTCGTCTTCGTCCATCGGTAACTTTACTTGGAGCTATATTTGTATTCACCACATGATATGTGTTTTGCTTGGAGCGTCTTGTATGGTTTGAGTCTTTGTTTTTTCCGTTTACCAAAATCATCCTTGCTGTACACACCTTTTGAGAGAGACACACATGAATTGGAATTCATTAGAATACTCTATGTGCTTCACTTATATCTTTTGAGTTAGATAAATTTTCTCTAGTGCTTCACTTATATCTTTTAGAGCACGGTGGTGGTTTTATTTTATAGAAATTATTGATCTCTAATGCTTCACTTGTATTATTTTGAGAGTCCTTTTTAACAGCATGGTAATTTCCTTTGGTTATAAAATTAGTCCTAATATGATAGGCATCCAAGATAAAAACCTGAAAGTGCATTAAATACTAAGAGAAGTTTGATACTTGATACTTGTTTTGAGATATAAAGGTGGTAATATTAGAGGTGTGCTAGTTGAGTAATTGTGAAATTTAGAAATACTTGTGTTGAAGTTTGCAAGTCCCGTAGAATGCACGTATGGTAAACGTTGTGTGAAAAATTTGAAGCATGAGGTGTTCTTTGATTGCTTTCCTTATGAGTGGCTGTTGGGGACGAGCGATGGTCTTTTCCTACCAATCTATCCCCCTAGGAGCATGCGCGTAGTGCTTGGTTTTGATGACTTGTGGATTTTTGCAATAAGCATGTGAGTTCTTTATGACTAATGTTGAGTCCATGGATTATACGCACTCTCACCTTTCCATCATTGCTAGCCTCTTCGGTACCGTGCATTGCCCTTTCTCACCTTGAGAGTTGGTGCAAAATTCGCCGGTGCATCCAAACCCCGTGATATGATACGCTCTATAACACATAAGCCTCCTTATATCTTCCTCGAAACAGCGACCATACCTACCTATTATGGCATTTCCATAGCCATTCCGCGATATATTGCCATGCAACTTTCCACCGTTCTGTTTATTATGACACGCATCAACATTGTCATATTGACTTGCATGATCATGTAGTTGACATCGTATTTGTGGAAAAGCCACCATGCTTAATTTTTCATACATGTCACTCTTCATTCATCGCATATCCCGGTACACCGCCGGAGGCATTCACATAGTCATATTTTGTTCTAAGTATCTAGTTGTAATTCTTGAGTTGTAAGTAAATAAAAGTGTGATGATCATCATTAGAGCATTGTCCCATGTGAAGAAAGGATGATGGAGACTATGATTCCCCCACAAGTCGGGATGAGACTCCGGATGAAAAAAAAGAGGCCAAGAAAAAAAAAGAAAAAAAGAGAAGGCCCAAATAAAAAAATGAGAGAAAAAGAGAGAAGGGACAATGTTACTATCATTTTTCCACACTTGTGCTTCAAAGTGGCACCATGATCTTCATGATAGAGAGTCTCTTATTTTTCACTTTCATATACTAGTGGGAATTTTTCATTATAGAACTTGGCTTGTATATTCCAATGATGGGCTTCCTCAAATGCCCTAGGTCTTCGTGAGCAAGCAAATTGGATGCACACCCACTTAGTTTCTTTGATGAGCTTTCATATATTTATAGCTCTAGTGCATCCGTTGCATGGCAATCCCTACTCCTTGCATTGACATCAATCGATGGGCATCTCCATAGCCCATTGATTAGTCGCGTCAATGTGAGACTTTCTCCTTTTTGTCTTCTCACACAACCTTAATCATTATATTCTATTCCACCCATAGTGCTATGTCTTTGGCTCGCGCTCATATATTGCGTAAAAGTTCAAAGAGTTTGAAAAGGCTAAGTATGAAACAATTGCTTGGCTTCTCATCGGCGTTGTGCTTGATGAGAGCATTTTGTGTGGCAAAAATGAAGCATGGCCAAACTATATGATTTTGTAGGGATAAGCTTTCTTTGGCTATGTTATTTTGATAAGACATAATTGCTTGGTTAGCATGCTTGAAGTATTATTATTATTATGTCAACATTAACCTTTTATCTTGAATATTTCGGATCTGAACATTCATGCCACAATAAAAAAAATAGATTGAAGAATATGCTAGAAAGAATTCCACATCAAAAAATTTGTTTTTATCATTTACCTACTCGAGGACGAGTAGGAATTAAGCTTGGGGATGCTTGATACGTCTCCAACGTATCTATAACTTTTTTATTGTTCCATGCTATTATATATTCTATTTTGAATGTTTAATGGGCTTTATTATACACTTTTATATTATTTTTGGGACTAACTTATTAACCCAAGGCCCAGTGCAAATTGCTATTTTTTCCTATTTCAGTGTTAAGCAGAAAAGGAATATCAAACGCAGTCCAAACGGAATGAAACCTTCGGGAGCGTGATTTTTGGAACAAACATGATCCAGAGGACTTGGAGTGGACGTCAAGAAACAACCGAGGAGGCCACGAGGCAGGGGGCGTGCCTATCCCCCTGGGCGCGCCCTCCCCCTCGTGGGCCCCTCGTGGCTCCACCAACCTACTTCTTCCTCCTATATATACTCATATACCCTAAAAACATCCAGGAGCACCACGAAACCCTATTTCCACCGCTGCAACCTTTTGTACCCAAGAGATCCCATCTTGGGGCCTTTTTCGGAGCTCCACCGGAGGGGGCATCGATCACGGAGGCCTCTACATCAACTCCATGGCCCCTCCGATGATGTGTGAGTAGTTTACTTCAGATCTTCGGGTCCATAGCTATTAGCTAGATGGCTTCTTCTCTCTCTTTGGATCTCAATACAAAGTTCTCCTCGATCTTCTTGGAGATCTATTCGATGTAACTCTTTTTGCGGTGTGTTTGTCGAGATCCGATGAATTGTGGGCTTATGATCAAGTCTATCTATGAACAATATTTGATTCTCCTCCGAATTCTTTTATGTATGATTTGTTATCTTTGCAAGTCTCTTTGAATTATCAGTTTGGTTTGGCCTACTAGATTGATCTTTCTTGCAATGGGAGAAGTGCTTAGCTTTGGGTTCAATCTTGCGGTGCTCGATCCCAGTGACAGAAAGGGAGACGACATGTATTGTATTGTTGCCATCGAGGATAAAAAGATGGGGTTTATATCATATTGCTTGAGTTTATCCCTCTACATCATGTCTTCTTACCTAATGTGTTACTCTGTTCTTATGAAATTAATACTCTAGATGCATGCTGGATAGTGGTCGATGTGTGGAGTAATAGTAGTATATGTAGGCAGGAGTCGGTCTACTTGTCATGGACGTGATGCCTATATACATGATCATGCCTAGATATTCTCATAATTATTCGCCTTTCTATCAATTGCTCGACAGTAATTTGTTCGCCCACCGTAATACTTATGCTATCTTGAGAGAAGCCACTAGTGAAACCTATAGCCCCCGAGTCTATTCTCCATTATATTAATCTCCCGTCAACAAGTTATTTCTAGTACTATTTATTTTGCTATCTTTACTTTTAATCTTTATCATAAAAATACCAAAAATATTATCTTATCATCTCTATCAGATCTCACTCTCGTAATTGACCGTGAATGGATTGACAACCCCTTTATCGCGTTGGTTGTGAGGTTCTTATTTGTTTGTGTAGGTATGAGGGACTTGCATGTAGTCTCCTACTGGATTGATACCTTGGTTCTCAAAAACTGAGGGAAATACTTACGCTACTTTGCTGCATCACCCATTCCTCTTCAAGGGAAAACCAACGCAGTGCTCAAGAGGTAGCATGCGGCCGCATGCTACTCAGCTCCATGTTATACTGCGTGTAGAATGGCTATGGGCGGAGCATAATTGGAGGAGGAGTGCAGTGATTTCGGTGGAAGGTGTCACTCCGTCAGTCGGGGCATGTGGGACAGGAAAGGAGGAGGATGGTGTGGGTGGGGTGTGGATTACCTCACCATATCGACGAGGCCGCGTAGCAAGAAGGGTCGGCGGCGAGGAAGCCGCACAGCAAGAAGAAGGGTCGCCGACGAGAAGGCGGCGCTGTGAGAAGAAGGGTCGCCAGCAAGGAGGCGGCGCTGCAAGAAGAAGGGTCGTCGGCGAGGAGGCTGAGCTGCCAGTAAGCAGCAGTGAAGGTTTGAACTTGGAAAGCAAGGAGGAACAGTGGAAATGTGGCTTTTGGTAGGAGGGAGGGGCGGGGAGATAGATATTTCCGTGGTGGCAAAAAAATTTCGCTCGGTGCCACGAGAAACTGGCGCGCAAGTGTGGTTCAAGCGGGGGCGGTGGATTGTAGACGACGAAGCTTCCTGCGTAAGCCAGACAAGACGGTGCTCCAAGATATTTTATATCGCATCCCACACGATTCTTTCTAGTAAACTATTTGTGGTATACCTGATTTTTTTTCATTATGTTTTGAAAGACAAAATGGTGTTACAGAGGGAAAGGATGGTGTTTGAATTGCTAGAACATTTACGTACGGTGAACATGCAACTAATACATAATTGTGGTGTTTAAATTTGGAATTATTCCGGGTTCGTTTGGCGTTTTATGCATTAATTGAGTTTTTGGGCATTTAATCTGCTTAATTCAAATTTGAACTACAAGCACATGCTCCAATGCACCAAAGTTTGCTGAAAAATAACATGGGTGTTTTTGGGTGAATTTATAGGTCCCATGCAAGAAATGGGAATAAAATTCAAACATTTGGGTGTCGTGGCTCGGCCGGAATGATTGAGAAACTTGGTCTTTTAATCTCTGTAAATCCAAAACACGGCTGAAAATCATGAAACCTGGCATGGTGTCATGACATGGCACCAACATGTTGCAGTAATTTTTTTGGCCGAATTGGGACAAGCTTTGGTGTAAGCTTCCTGCAAACCGGAGCTTCCCTCAAGAAGGCTCCTGGTTCCGAGAGGGAACGTGTCACCTCCATGTGCGAAACGACATATGTACACTACCTTCTCTCGCCTTAATTTTTTACACAGGAAGATTAGACCAAATAGAAGTATCATGCTAAATTTTGGAATTCTTCCGTGTTTGTTTGTCCTTTTTATACATTAATTGAGTTTATGCACATTTAATGTGTATAATTCAAATTTGAACTACAAGCACGTGCTCCAGTGCACCAAAGTTGTTTTAAAAATCACATGTGTGTCCTTGGTGAATATCTAGGTCCCATGCAAGAGATGAGAGTGAAATTCAAACGTTTGGGCGTCGTGGCTCGACCAGAAAGATTGAGAAACTTGGTTTTTTCATTCCTGTAATTCCAAAACATGCCTGAAAACCATGAAACTTGGCATGGTCTCATGACATGGCACCAACATACTGCGGTAATTTTTTTGGCCAAATTGGGACAAGCTTTGGTGTAGGCTTCTTGCAAACCAGAGCTTCCCTCAAGAAGGCTCGTGGTTCCGAGAGGGAACGTGTCACCTCCGTGTGCGAAACGACATACGTACACTACCTTCTCCTGCCTTAATTTTTTTACACAACCAGATTAGACCAAATAGAAGTACGGTGCTAAATTTTGGAATTATTCTGGGTTATTTTGGACTTTTTATACATTAATTGAGTTTATGGGCATTTAAAGTGCATAATTCAAATTTGAACTACAAGCACAGGCTCCAGTGCACCAAAGTTGTTTGAAAAATCACATGTGTGTCCTTGGGTTAATTTCTAGGTCCCATGAAAGAGATGGGACTAAAATTCAAACATCTGGGCATCGTGGCTCGGCCGGAAAGATTGAGAAACTTGGTTTTTTAATTCCTGCAATTCCAAAACACGCCTGAAAATCATGAAACTCGGCATGGTGTCATGGCATGGCACCAACATGTTGCGGTAACTTTTTTGTCCGAATTGGGACAAGCTTTCGTGTACTTGTTCCAAACCGGAGCTTCCCTCGGGAAGGCTCGTGGTTCCGAGAGGGAACGTGTCACCTCCATGTGCGAAACGACATACGTACACTGCCTTCTCCCGCCTTAATTTTTTTAAATAGCCAGATTAGACCAAATAGAAGTATTGTGCTAAATTTTGGAATTATTCCGGGCTCGTTTCATCTTTTTTATACATTAATTGAGTTTCTGGGCATTTAATGTGCATAATTCAAAATTGAACTACAAGCACATGCTCCAGTGCACCAAAGTTGTTTGAAAAATCACATGTGTGTCCTTGGGTGAATTTCTAGGTCCCATGCAAGAGATGGGAGTGAAATTCAAACATATGGGCGTCATAGCTCGGCTGGAAAGATTGAGAAACTTGGTTTTTTAATTACTGTAATTCCAAAACACGCCTGAAAATCATGAAACTTGGCATGGTGTCATGAGATGGCACCAACATGCTGCGGTAATTTTTTTTCCCGAATTGGGACAAGCTTTGGTGTAAGCTTCTTGCAAACTGGATCTTCCCTCAAGAAGGCTCGCGGTTCCGAGAGGGAACGTGTCACACTACTAGGAAAAGGCCTATTAGTGGCGCACCTGTTTTGGCCATTAATGGCGCACTACAGGTGCGCCACTATCTTCACGCCATTAGTAACTAATACTAATGGTGCACCCCTGGTGCGCCATTAGTATACCAAACAGTAGTGGCGCACCAGGCAGTGCGCCATTAGTGTGTCCCGTGGTGCGCCATTAGTATGCCTCCGAGGGGGCCATATTTACCTTTGTGCTCTGGGTTACTAATGGCGCACTACTAGGCAGTGCGCCACTAGTGTGTTTATTGCAGTGCGCCACTAAAGTGTTGTGTGGTGTGCCACTAGTATGAATATTAGGATTTTTTTTCTTTTCTGATATTTGCACAGGTTACAAAATATATTACTGGACAAAATATAGACAACACCACACAGCAACAGCGGATTTATCGAATACAATAGAAGATTAATCTCCGAATACAATTCATCATATTAGTCTCCGAATTCAAAAGACTGAACAAAGTTAGAACATTACAAGTCTCGAGACCGCGAGTAGCGTGTTTGTCTTCACATTACAAGTCAATATCGATCATCTAAACTACCATCACATAGAAGAGAGCTGCGGTCATCATGATTAGCATCATCGCGATGAAACTGGTCTTCATCCGGTTCCTCCTCCGCTCCCTCCTCTCTCCCGCTAGATAGCGCGCGTATCTAGCTTCCACCTCCTCCCTAGTGGTGTACCCTTTGTAACTTTTACCGCTGAAATGGTGAACCTATCTCCGACACTCCTCCCAGTCGTCGTAGACTCCGGGAACCTTGCCCTTGTACACGGCATACGACGGCATCTCTATGCACTAGCCAAACAAAACGTTAGTAGCAATTCAGAGACAATACATAAGCAATATATAAGTATGCAACAAAAGGATCGGAAGAGAAAAGCAAGACGTTAATAGCACGATTCATGGTCCTACTAATAAATAGCATCGATTACATATAAGTTGAGTGACTGTCCAAACCAAAGAGACATACAAGTTCATTAAAGTTTAATTACAACGTGAGCTAATCGATATTTCAGAACTACACATAGCATCACTACTTTCGACTTGACTCAGGGACCTGAGCGTGGATGAAGCCGCCGTCTGTCATGATGGTCATGAAATCGCGGGTGTTGTCAGCCTGCATTTGTAGTGTTGTTTCTATCGCACTGTTGGACGGTTGATATCTGAGGTAGAACTACCCCGAGGTATGAAGGACATCTTGATGGATGATTTCTGCAAACTTCGACTGGATGCGAAAGAATTCTTGTCTGATGTCCGCGTCCTGGATTGCCTACAAGCTTGCGGCCCAATCTTTGAGACAATTTGGTAGCAGAAGGTGATTATGGTCACATACGATCGCCCGCATGTGATGGAGGGCGTAGTAGGCATCCTTCTGACCGCCAGGCGGATGCTTGACGCAGGGGAACGTTGTTTTGTGGGCAAACACGTGCTTGCCGTACCTACGAATTGGCCTGGTGAAGGTGCCTCCAGATCTGGCGTAGCCGGGGAGAACATCATCAAGAACTTTCTTGATATTTGTGTAGTCTTTCTTTGACTGACGGTCCGAGTCGAAATACGTGGCCATGGAATATTTCGGGATAAAGAGGATGAGTGTGCAATGTGTGTCACTGCACAAAACATGGAATGTTAGAAAAAAAAGAACGATCGAAATCTAAGAAACCATATGTTACGGGGCGGTGAGGGGATGACTTACTCAGGAAAGTAAGGCACGAGGAAGTTATCCTTATCTGGGTTTGCCAGAATGACGCCTTCGAGGTATGAACTCATGACTTGCCGGTCTCCAGTGCTGCCCAAGATCTTGGCACACATGTAGAAGGGGTCGACTATCACGATGTCCGGGGTCTTGTCTCTAATGATCCGCATCTGCATACTCAGCAAAAATAGCTGAACAAAGGTGTAGTGCAACGGATGAAGGTTAAACATAGCGAAGATGTCATCAAACTGCAGGACGATCATACCCCCGATGGCGCTATCCACAAAGCCCTTGCCCTCTGGCACCTTGGCCACGAAAACCGGGTATGCCACATCATTCTCTCGGAGACGCCGCTTCTCCAAAGAAAGAACACTGTCATGCAGACTCCGCATAGCACCGGTTGCAGCATTGAGAAGATTAGTCGGTAGCATCGGCCTACCTGCCACATGCACCCTCCTCGAGATATCCTTAGGTGAAGGTGGCCCGTCCTGAGCACGGATCGTACTCGGTGTCGGCTGGCTCGCACCCTTGTTACTCTTTCTTTTTCGTCCCTTCTTCTTCTGCTATAATGGGATCAAGTTCTTCTCACAGACAACCTTCTTGAGTGTGTTGGGGCTGATAATATTTCGCACCTCGGCTATCTGAGGCTTGGTGAAGGCGGCAGCTGGAGGCGTCTCCTAAGAACTAAATGCCAGACGACGCCTGTTGCAACTGGGTTTCTCCACGGTACCAGCTAGATCGTCTTTTGCAGGGTTGGGTTCTTGAGAAGGAGGCCCCAAGAATTCGTCACCGTACCCATGTTCGTTGAAGTACTTATCGACGTTGGTAAATGTACTGTCATTGTCGTCGTCGGCGTCGTCCGGATCCTATGCCATATGCATGTCCGGCTCCTGTGCCATATCCATGTCCAGCATGTCCGGTAGCGTTGCAGGGGTCTTGCCATGGCTTGGCGCCGGCACGACTGGCGGTGTTGTCTGTGGGGTGGTGTCCCCCGCCCCCAAAAAAATCTGACTCTTCGGCCAAAGCATGGGTCCGCTTATGCAGGCGCTGAGGGTCATCACATCATCTTTGTCGGCCCCATGGGGTCGATATGGAGGTAACATATCATCGAAGCCCGGCAGCACCCGAACCAGTTGAACCCTATAAATGATGGGTGGCATCTAATTACCGTGGAACACGCGGCTGCCCGGTTGAACGATTCTGCCCTTGGCGACATCGACCAACTCGTTGTTCATGAAGTGCAGGAGAGTGCACAGAACGTCGGCGGCGCCCTGCGAAAACATGTAGGGCGTCAGGGATGCCCAGTCAAAGGCAAGGAGATGAAGTCATCGGCTGAGAGGCTTAATTAGTTATAGTGATGGCGTCGAGCTCGGCTAATGTCGAGGCACCGCCAACGGCGGGCGTGCAAGTGACGGAGGGGCCGCTTGCTGCTGAGGTGCCGGCCGGCGTATTCTTCCCACACCCGGGTGTATTAAGCTGCAATGCCGGCGCCACCGCGGGAGACACCAATGCCGCCTCCGCCGGAGACACCAATGGCGCCGCCGGCGCGTTGCGCGAGTTGTTGCCCGTGAAGCTGGGAATCGGGGGCGGCCTCTGTTGGCCGCCCGCAATCCACGCCTGTAGCCCAGAAACCAAGGTAGGCATAATGGCGGTGATTGTCGCTCCTAGTTGGTCTCGCACTTGCTCTTCGACGATCTCCGAAATCCGCGCCACTTGTGGCTTGAGTTGTTGAACCTCGCGCTCCTGGCTTTCCGAGCTGGTCTTTCTCTCGTTTCGCCCAGCGGTATAGTACTCCGACCATTTCATGGACAAGCCTTTGCCGGCCACACGACCAGCTGACGTCGGCTTACTGCGCTTATCCTTGTTTTTCATTACGTTCAACGCCCTATTTAAAGGGGTGTCGAAAGGGGAGCTTTGAGACGACCCCGCGCTACTGCTTTCAGTGTCCTGCGGAAGGAACGTGAACCATTTAGAAATTTGGCTTCATTAATTAGAATGCAACCATATGGAGCTAATTACGCGGGGGTGTATTCCTTACCAAAACACGCTCAAGCACCTTGGTCTTCGAATCCATGGTAAGCTCCTTGGTTACCGGGTCAATCTTGTACCGGGCCCTGACATAGTTCCTGGTCTGCTTGTCACGGTATTTCTCAAAGAGGGCCGGTAGGCCTTTCTCGGCACGCTCCGCGTCCTCCTTGTCCCATATAGGTTCCGCCACTCCGTAACTGTCGGGACCGAGTTTGTGGACCCCTAAGTTGATGTCCCGCATCTCTTTCCCCCACTAACTTGATTCCGCCGATGCGTTGCTCTCGCACTTGATCTTGAACTCCCGGTAGTCATCTTCGCTGATCGAAGGATTTTTCTCCTTGATCTTCTCATAACTATCACCTTTTTCAATCATGCTCTTCACCAAGGCTCTCCAAGTAGCCAGGGCCGTGCTCATCTTCGTGACGGCGGCATTGTTCACTTTATTCCCTGAGAGGCATGTGTTTGTGAAGTCACCGGGGAACTTGTATCGTTCATGCAGCTTTGTGAAGAGGAGGTTGCGCAAATTCCCTCGGTCACGATGCCTTAGGTTCTCTGTGTTGATCGAGATGGTGCTCTGGAGAATGCACCCGAGCTGTCCCGCGTACCCCTTGACTATTTCTGGGGGCGCCGTTGGATGCCCCTCGGAGGACACTTCAGTAAATTCCTCCGTGACGGTGCCGAGCACGTTCGGGCGCCGGTCCTTCCGTTGCCTCTTCGGTTGGCTGCCATATGTGCGTGCGCTGCCATCATCAGTGGTGGCATCCTTGGCGGCACCATCAGTGGTGTCATCCCCGACGCCACTAGGGGTTGTGTAGTCAGGATTGGTGTCGGGGGCGGCGTCCTCATAGCGGTGAGGTTCTTCCTCCATCTCCTGGGACAGCTCCTAGAATGCCTTGCCCGAACCACCGGCCTCATCGTTGTTGGCCATGTTTCGCTCTAAATAGGAAAAAAGTTTGGTCAAAAAGTTGGTTATTGTCAAGGAACAAGATCTCATCATTTAGGATTTGTGAGGAATTATCATGGTCTCATCATTTAGGGTTTGTCGACACTGAGGCGTCCTAAAAGCTAAGCTTTTATCATTTAGGGTTTGTCGACGCCGAGGCACCCTAAAAGCCTAAGCTTTCATCATTTAGGTTTTTATCGACACCGAGGCACCCTAAAAGCCAAGGTTTTATCATGTAGGGTTTGTCGACGCTGAGGCACCCTAAATGCTAAGTTAAGTTTTCATCATTTAGGGTTTATCGATGCCGAGGCACCCTAGGTTGACTGATGTATATGGGTACTCTAAATGGCAGATCGCATCGGCAGCACCGCCTACTCGAGTGCCTAGAAAAGAGCGCTGGTGCTTCCGATCATGCTACCCCCTCACAGCCAGAGAAACAGAGAAGGCAACTTGCTGGTTAAACTATCCCAAACAGAGTATTATATCACAGGCACACACATATGTATATATATCACACATACTTGAGTTAACACAGACTACAAAATGAAACAAGTTCACAAGGTTGGATACACATATATGGTGACAGATAGAGTAATAACTATGAGTTGATATCACACTTCTATATGTATAACACAAGAGGCAGTTGATCCTACTTAATTAAGTACTAAGATACCCCGGCCCATGCATTAGTCGCAAGTACCCCATATGTCCTATTTTTAGCAAAGTCATGCTAAAATTCACGGAAAATTTCAGCACGACCTTTGCTGAAAATAGGACATATGGAGTACCCGAATTTGTTGGAACGGAAGTTAATCGACATTCCGACAAACTCAAGGGCCTCTCAGGGTACCTGCAAAATCATCACGACACGATGGTCGGAGACAAAACCCAGCAAACTCCTTCCCTTCACTCGGGGTACAGCAATATATCTTCTAGCCATGAAACCCTACCCTGGTTCTCCTTTCTTCCTCTTGTCAAAGAGAAGTTGGCTGCAGAGGATGGTTCAACTGAGATAAGCCTGCAAAAGTTCATTTTATAATTCTGTTTAGTTCCAAGCATATACGAATACTCTTCAGAGTGGGCACAAAGATGGAAGCAAACTAATAGCACAAAGTGAATAGCAAATCGGCTACCGAAACCATGTTGAAACTTTACTGAAACTACTCCTTGCAATCAAACTAAAACTACTCCTTGCAAGCAAATTGTCTTGGAAGGAGTATTATGTGCACAAATCTACTCCATCTAGTTGCTTTCACTTAGAGATTGTTAGGTAGCCGATAGCACAAACAACATGAGTCATTCTTCAGACCGTTACAAATAGAAACAATGGTAACCAAGGTTAAAAACCAACAATCCTATATATTGAAATCTTTCGGTTGTTTAGTGTTCTAGCTTGGAAGTTGTACCTACCACTATTTTCTGGAGATTACATTCTTAACGGAGGGCTATGGTTGTGCACTCAAAAGTTGTTGGAAAGAAAATACCCTGTATTTTAGTGCATTATAGTACACAAAAGTAGGCAAAGTTCCTATGAAAATATAGATGCAAGGAAAAATAAGCAGCCAAATAACAAGTTGTGTACTTCAGAGGATGTAAATGTGTAGTTCCTAGAAAAATATGCAATCAAACAAACTAGCAATGTTGTTGTAATTACTTAAAAGCTTATGTGACTGCTTCAGTAAAATTAAGAAACAAAGAGTGCTTGGAAGGAGTATTGTGCACAAAGTGAATTTGTAGCACACAAAACTTGAGAAAATGACACCTAACACCAAAACTACAAACAGAACTGAAGAAAAATGGCAGGGCAGAGCCAGCATCATCTATTGTCATAGCATTCTTGCCAGTAAACCCCAACAAGCATGATATAATTGCTCATGTATTGTCAACAGCATAGCCACCCCTATCTATCAAACACACAAACAAGTATTTGAGATTCCAACAACTAGGACCCCTTGCAGTCTGGTGATCCCTCCTATATGCCTGATGGGTCATCGCGATGTGAAAAACTCACAACCATTTTCATTAGCAGCACAGGTAAGATGGCAAGCCCCTGTTGCCCAGATCAAACTGAAATGCATCTGTGTGCCTAATTGAAGAGATTTAATGTCGTGAAAGTGATTCATGCCTTACTAGTGTGAAACTATGCCAAAAACAGCATACGGCAAAATAGGTTCAAATGTAAGATGGCCTTGAGTTGGTTAGTTTGATTGGGGATTGATCAATACAAGCATAGAAGCTCAAATCAGAATATTGGCATCTCTGCGAATAAAGCTGTCCCATTATCCAAATATAAGAGTATTCAACTAGTTAATGTTACCTGCATGGCCCTCTCTCTCCCCCATTTCATTGGTTTGCCAATCTCATGTTGTCCTTTACCTAAAACATATATGTTAATAGGAAAATATATACCTATAATTTATAGTTTAATTCCCAAAAAACTTACATATATATATATATATGTTTTTGGGGTTGAAAAAAATGCAAGACTTGTATAGTATATGTTCACAAATATGATAATTGGTATGATTTAAGAGATTGTGTACAGCTCATGAACTTGCTACAAGACAGAATGGATTTCCTAAAAGAATGGGCCTCTTAACAGATTTTATTTTATTTTATCAACAAATCAAAATAACGAATCGAACTGGTCATTTCATTTTACTTCCCAGGTGAATTAGTACTGATTGTATCAGTGCTAAAGTTGGAAACTTGTGATGTCAATCTGGTGTATTTCTTCAAAAAAGTATTTTTTACCTACATGTACCAAGCTAAGGCTATTTTGCAAAAATCTGCGATGTCAGTTGACACCACAAAGATGTGTGTAGCCTCACCACTGCTACTGGATTTCTGTCCTTCACAAATCTACTACTGATTTCTAGCAGTAGGATGTGAACCAAAGAGAGCTACTAGCACAAGACAAGAGCATATATAGTGGAGGAAGGGGGCAGAATGAATTACATACTGAGTTATTGACTAGCCAGTAGAGTGGAAACGCCCCGTGCTGGATCCAAGCGAGCCTCACCACTTCCTGAACTAGGCAGAGGACGAGATGGCTGAAAAAGGACACATACAAATCCAATGAGGAACATAAAGCACTTGCGTTTGGTGGATATGCACAAATCCAGGGAAGCAAATTGAAAGCATACTGCACTAGAGGTTAATTTCAGAGGAGATGCACACATGACTCACTGTGGCTACCAATTTTGATTGATCGAGCCATGGAGGCCATGATTTTCAGAGAAAGAAAAGTGGGCTCTAGGGTTTGTAGGGGAGGGGATGGAGAAGTGGAGGACGGGGGAGGAATCACCTCGGGAATAACCGGCAGTGGAGGACGTTGACGCTCTGGCGGCGGCGGGGTGGACGCGCTGCTGCTCCTCGGCGAGGTGGACGCGCTGCTGCTCCTCGGCGAGGTGGACGCGCTGCTACTTCTCCTTGTTGGTGGGTGTCGATGGTGTTGCTGCTCCTCGCGTAGCGGACGAAACTGCAGCTCCTGGAAGGGTGGTGCGCAGCGGGCCAGGTAGGGGCGGCGGTGCAGTGGGTTGGGGCGGCATAGTGGGTCTGGGAAGCGGCGCAGGTAGGGGCGGCAGCGCAGTGGGTCGAGGCAGCGGCGCAGGTCGGGGGCAGCGCAGGTCGATCGAGGGTTGAGAGGTTGAGATTGGGGATCGATCGGGGATTGGGCATTTTAGTGGGAGGAGGGTTAGCAATGGTGCACCTCCTAGGGGTGCGCCATAAGTACCCTGATAGCAATGGCGCACCTTCCCTGGTGCACCATTACTAATTTTTTTAGTTGCATCTAATTTTTTTTAGAAAATGATGATCATATTTGAAAACATTTATGAATGTGAAAAAATATCATCAAATTTTTTATTTGAAAATATTTATGAATATGAGAAAATATCATCAAATTTGTTATTTGAAAATATCATCAAATTTGTTATTTGAAAAAATATGAAAAAAATATCATAAAAATTGGTATACCAATGGCGCACCTCCTCGGGGTGCGCCATAAGTACCCAGATAGCAATGGCGCACCTTCTCCTGGTGCGCAATTACTAACTTTTTTATTTTTAGTTGCACCTAATATTTTTTTAGAAAATGACGATCAAATTTGAAAACATTTATGAATGTTAAAAAATATCATCAAATTTGTTATTTGAAAATATTTATGAATATGAAAAAATATCATCAAATTTGTTATTTGAAAATATCATCAATTTTTTTCGATTTTTAGTTGCATTCATTTGTGAATTGGTAAAACATTTATGAATATGAAAAAATATCATCAAATTTGAAAAAATATTCATGAATTCAAAAAGTGCCCATGAAAATTAAAAATATTCATGAGTTCAAAAAATATTAACAAATTCAATATTCATGAGGACTAGAACAGAAGAAATATCATTTCAATATGTCAAATTACAATCGAGAAATGAAGACTACGATTTAAATACAATCGATCTTAGCTAGCTATCTTTTCACAATCTTCTTGCCCATATTTTTCGCAAATGGAGTTCTTCTGTGGAACGGACATCCTTTAGGTAGGGTGGTCCTGCTTCTTCTTGTGGTGTATGGCACCTCATCGTCGTCGTCATGTTCCATCTTCGGGTCGCCGTACTTGTCGAAGTCTTGCTCATTAGCGACTCCATCCATTCCGATGTTCTTCCTTTTGCCTCTCCTCACGACAACACGACTGGGCTTTGATGGGTCGGTAATGAAGAAGCATTGGTCCACTTGGTAAGCCAGTACCCATGGCTCATTTTTCACGGTGACGTTTGCGCCCGCGGTCTTGGATTTGGCTTCGGGTATAACCATGGTGGTGAAATACTGGTCTTCTTTTATGACACTCTTGGACCATCTGACACGGAACATCGGGACCTTCTCTCCAGCGTAGCTCAGCTCCCAGATCTCCTTGATCCTTCTGTAGTATCTGTCCTTGTCATTACCAGTGTAGGATTCCATCATTACCCCACAGTTCTGATAACCATTGCTCTTCATGTCCTTGTCCTCGGTGTAGAATGTGTAGCCGTTGATATCGTACGCCTCATAGGTCATCAGGTTGTGCTCGGCGCCCTGTGATAAGGCGAATATGAGGTTTTCTTCCGCGGAAGAATCCTCATGTAAAGGGTACGACAGAAGCTTCTCCTTGAACCAACGCGTGAAACATGAGTTGTGCTCTTTGATTATATCTCCGTCCGTCCTCTGTTGGCCTCGGTCATTGTACGTCTTCTCAATAAAGGTTTTGTGCTCTACCACCCAAGGATCTACCACGTCTATGTGTTGTAGCGTGACTAGGTTTGCTCTTTCAATGTCGGCGAGTTGACCCTCGAAGTCGGCATGCATTTCGCGGTGACCATCGCGGTGACCCCATCCAGCGAGTCTGCCGAGGTGCCTGTTGACGGGCAGACCAACAGGGTTCTCGATGCCTAGATAATTCGTGCAGTAGGAGATGCACTCTTCGGTCAGAAAGCCCCTGGCTATGCTTCCCTTTGGACGTGACATGCTGCGAACGTATCCTTTGATGACACCATTCATCCTTTCGAACGGCATCATGCTGTGTAGGAACGTCGGCCCGAGTTGGATGATATCATCCACGATATGGACCAGCAGATGCACCATAACATCGAAGAATGCGGGCGGGAAGTACATCTCAAGCTCGCATAGTATCACCACGATCTCTTCTTGTAGCCTTCTGAGTTGCCTCACGCCAACCGACTTCCGAGAGATGACGTCGAAAAAGTTGCATAGGCCAAATAGTGTTTCACGGACGTGTGCGTCCATGATCCCACAGATTGCAACTGAAAGTATCTGCGTCATTAGCATGTGACAGTCATGAGACTTCATCCCGCTGAACTTCTGCTTTGCTGAGTCTAGGTATCTGCTTATCTTCCTCGCGTAACCGTAAGGAAGTTTTACTCCAATGAGGCAGGTGAAAAACTGCTCGATCTCCTCCTGACTTAGAGTGAAGCACGCGGGAGGGTAGTCATTTCCGGTCTTCTTGGCCTTTTTGCCTTTGCGACAACTTTTCGTGTCCTGCTTTGCCTCATCATCATCATCATCATTAGCGTGAAGCTCCTCCTTGATGCCCATTGATTTCAAGTCTGCCCTTGCTTTCGGCCCATCTTTGGTCCTCTCTGGCATGTTGAGCAGGGTACCAAGCAGATTGTCGCACACGTTCTTCGTGATATGCATGACATCAAGGCTGTGAGGCACACGGTGGATCTTCCAGTATGACAAGTCCCAGAAAACAGACCTCGTTTTCCATACATTCAGCAGCGGCTCTGGCGCCTTTTGCTTCTTTCCCGGCAGTGGGCAATCTTTCCAATTTTTCAACAGCTCGTCTATTTCCTCGCCGCTCGTCGTACGCGGGCGTCTTCGGGGTTCGGTTTCACCATCGAACAGATCCTTGTGTTTTCTCCATGGGTCATCGTCGCGAAGCCACCTTCGATGTCCCATGAACACGGTTTTCAAAGACCCGGGATCTCTATCTAGCTGGCGATACATTGTGTCATCCATGCACTTGACGCATCTAGAAAATCCATGGATCACCTGCCCCGCGAGATATCCGTAACCGAGATAGTCGTGCACCGTCGTGAGAAGTGCGGCTCTCATAGGGAAATATTCTTTCTCTGCGGCGTCCCACGTATTGGCTGGGGTTTTCCATAGCGTGTCTAGCTCCTCTTTAAGCAGCCCCAGATACAGATTGATGTCGTTCCCTGGTTGTTTCGACCCTTCAATTAGCATACTCATGTGAATGTACTTCCTCTTCAGGCACAACCAGGTGGAAGGTTGTACATCCACACAAACACAGGCCAGGTGCTATGTGTGCTCCTCTGGCTTCCAAACGGATTGACTCCATCGGTGCTCGCGCCCAGCATGATGTTCCTTGGATCGGCCCCAAATTCTGGGTGTTCGAAGTTCAACGCTTGCCACTGGATCGCATCCTTAGGGTGACTCAGCATCTTGTCTTTTTTATTTATCTCCGGATCATTTCCGTCATCTTCTCACTTCTTCTCCCTATCCGCGTGTCAGCGCAGGAGCTTTGCTAGCTTAGGGTCCGCGAAATACCGCTGCAGACGAGGAGTGATCGCAAAGTACCACACCACTTTTCGAGGAGCTTTCTTCCTCTTCTTGTATCGAGTGACGCCGCACACCGGACATATGGTAGACGCCGCATGCTCGTCCTGATAAATGATGCAATTGTTCATGCACACATGGTATTTCACGTGTAGTAAATCCAGAGGACACACGATTTTCTTCGCCTCCTCGAAACTGGTCGGGCACTTGTTCCACTTGGGAAGATGTTCGTGCCAG
This sequence comes from Triticum urartu, assembly GCF_003073215.2. Taxonomy (NCBI): domain Eukaryota; kingdom Viridiplantae; phylum Streptophyta; class Magnoliopsida; order Poales; family Poaceae; genus Triticum; species Triticum urartu. Next base: position 388,710,136 of record NC_053024.1, read on the forward strand.
AATGACAGGTTCTCGTCAAAGCATGCGTCGGTCATTTTGTGTTTTACCTTCATCTCCAGAGCCATGAGCGTTACTTCCAGGCGGGTATCCTCGGGCCTGCATCCTTCATACAATGGAGTAACCACGTCTATCTCCAGTTGATCCAGCTTGGCTTTCTCTCAGGTGGCAGCTCTTGTGTTATTCGTCTGCTTGAGAAGCAGCTCTTGAATATGAGGGTCCTGCACCCAGCCTATCGATGGTCCATCGTCGTTTGCTCCGGCATCTTCATCTTCATGATCATGCCCTTCGTCTTGATCTTCCTCATCATCATGTCCGACATCTTCTACATGATGACTGTGTATAGCATCACCGTCGTGATCATTTCCTGGAGATTCTTCGTCTTCTTGCCCGCCCTCGCCGCGGTGGTTGTCTTGCTGCCCTTCCTCATTTCTTGCCCGGCCCCCATGGACGACTTCATAGTCATCTTCATCACCTTGCCACCGATAGCCATCCATCAAACCACGCAAGAGCAGGTGGTCCCGCACCTGTCCGGAATCCGGGTCCGCAATAAGGCTCTTCAGCTTGCATCTTTGACACGGACATCTTATCTTCGTCTCGTTCTTTTGAAGCATCTCGGCCTTCGCGGAGCTCAAAAACTTATTCACGATGCCTTCGGTCATCGTGGGGACCATGGTCGCCTGTGGGGTAGAGCAAAACGACATTTTAGAACCAAGAAAAAATTTGGCATGACTTTGCCTAAAAATAGGACCAAAAAGAATGCATAGTGCCTAATTCTCTCCGAAACAGAAATGAATCAACATTCTGGCAAAATATTGGCAACTATCGCATTTCAAATACCGGTACCTGCAAACACAAACATATATGCAACACCACAAACATATGAAACACCACAAACATATGTAGATCTAGCTAGGCCATAAAAAGTGCATGTGCACGTTGTTGAAGGGAGAAAAAAGTAGATCTACAACATAAAGAAAGCTTTCCCCTTACTTACCTATCAAAAAAGGTAATTTATCCACTTAATTTGGGTGAATCTATGGTGCAAATGAGGTGAGGAGGAGGAGGCAGCCGAGACAAGCTTGGAGGAGGTGGAGAGAATGAAGTGGGGAAAGTGAGTGTGGTAGGTGGCTGTCCAAAATATCTAGCTGGTCTCAGGTTACTTATGGCGCACCACCTAAAAATGCGCCATTAGTAACCCTGGTTACTAATGGCGCACCAGTTAGGGGCGCGCCATTACTAGTTTTGCAAAAAAATGCTAGTAGTGGTGCATCGTGGTTGTGGTGCGCCATTACTAGTTTGAACTAGTAATGGCGCACTTCACAAAGGTGCGCCATTACTAGTTTTGAAAAAAAAGTAAAAGAAAATTGTTAGTACTGGCGCATGGAGCATGTGGTGCGCCATTAGTAGTTAAAACTAGTAATGGCGCACTGTGGCCTGGTGCGCCATTAATAGTTTTGGAAAAATAAAAAAATAAAATTTGCTAGTAATGGCGCATCGTGTGTCTGGTGCGCCATTAGTAATGAGGACACTAATGACGCACCTGTATCTGGTGCGCCACTGCTATATAAAAGTGGCGCACCACATACATGGTGCGCCATTAATGTCCATATTACCTATAGCCCTTTTCCTAGTAGTGTCACCTCCATGTGTGAAACGACATACGTACACTGCCTTCTCCCGCCTTAATTTTTTTACACAGCCATATTAGACCAAATAGAAGTACCGTGCTAAATTTTGGAATTATTCCGGGTTCATTTGGCCTTTTTTATACATTTATTGAGTTTTTGGGCATTTAATGTGCATAATTCAAATTTGAACTACAAGCACATGCTCTAGTGCACCAAAGTTGTTTGAAAAATCACATGTGTGTCCTTGGGTGAATTTTTAGGTCCCATGCAAGAGATGGGAGTGAAATTCAAACATCTGGCGTCGTGGCTCGGCCGAAAAGATTGAGAAACTTGGTTTTTTAATTCCTATAATTCCAAAACACGCCTGAAAATCATGAAACTTGGCATGGTCTCATGACATGGCACCAACATGCACTACAAAAAAAATACACTTCCGTGATGATACGTGTTTGTCACAGTAGGTCGCGTTTTTTGTCATGCATGTACATCCATGACAAATTTATGACAGAATCAAGATAGTCATACATGTGCTGTCGTAGAAGTGTTCCATGACATTACCAAAATTATTATCACGGAAGTGTCCACTTCCATGATGATAAATCGCGCATCACAGAAGTGATTTCGTCAAGGGTGACCGACACGTGGCATCCACCGTAACGGAATGCCATTAAGCTATCGGGTCGGGTTTTGGATCCGATAACCCGTTAACAGCCCCGACCAATGGGGATTTTCCACGTGTAAAATCATCATTGGTTGGAGGAAACACGTGTCGGCTCATCGTTGGGACAGATGTCATCCACTCATTGGATAGAAGGCGCCTATGATACATCGACACGTGGCATGGCCCAATAGAGGCCCATTCCTGTGAAAAGGCCGGCCCGTTTGACTTGGTCAAAAGGTGGCGGGCCGGCCCATGTAAAGCCTATTAACGACCTGTTCGCATATAGCCCATTTACAGCCCGCTAACCCAAGGCCTGTTACGCCCTATCCGAATTAGGCCCAGTAGCGTCATCTGGGCCACCCAATATGATTCCAGCCTGTTTTCACTTCTGGCCCATGTATGGCCCATGACGTCTTTCGGCCTATATGAGGCCCTATGTAACTCTTGGCCTATTAACGGCCCGTGGTGAAACTGGCCCGTAATGACCAGTGTATCACTTTACACCCATTAACGGCCCGTGGTGAAACTGGCCCGTAATGAACAGTGTATCACTTTATACCCATTAACGGCCCGTTATTCCGTTGGGCCGTTTCCAGCCCATGTTATCTTTCGGCCTTCTCAGAGTCCATTTATTCTTGGGCTCATTTCCAGCATTCGTTTACTTACGGCCCGTTACTGTCATTTTCTGCTTGTGGGCCAAATTCAGCCTGTGGTTACAGTCGGCCCGTTTGTGGTCCGTTAATACGTTGGGCTGTTTTCATAGTGTCATCAAATATGGCCTATTAACGATGGCCCGTTATGGTCGGCCCATGAACGGACGATTCCAACTCTAGCCCTTTTACGGCCATAATGCGGTCTGTTTGGCCCATGTTTGGCCAATCGATCATATGGCCCGTATAAGGCCCATTAATGATATGGTCCGCAGAAGGCCCATTGATTCTACGGCCCGTAGAAGGCCCACTATTTCTACGGACAGTAGGAGGCCTAGTGTCACTACAGTAAATATTAGCCCATGGTTATTGTGGCCTAGTTTTAAAAAATAGGTTATTGCAGCCACTAGCTAACCGCGGAAAAAGAACTACAATGACTACAAGCAAACAAATAAACAAGTCAACAAGGAAATAAATAAGCAAGCAACTAACGCTAGGCTATCACGGCTATTACACATATTACATCCACTGGGCATCAAAGTTCGCCACTAGTGCAAATATAGGGAACAAAGCAGCATATCATATACACTGGTTGTCAAAGTTGGCGACCAGTGCAAATAAACGCCGCAGCAAAACAAATCCACAACTGAAACCACTTCAGAAGATCTCAAGAAACAATATCCTGGGTACCCATAATGCTGGCAAGATGCTTAGCAAGCTTATTAACTTTCTCTTGTTTGGCGCTTAAATCCTCCAGCGCTTGCTGTTGCACCAGAAAATATGCATCTGAATTCTGCAGAGACTTCCTCAGTCCTTCAGCTTCCTATCGCAGCACATCTGATCGATGTCTTTCAACTTGAAGTTGAGACTCAAGAAGACGAACTGATTCAGGCAGCGAGTTCGAAGAGCTTGTGCTAGCAGTAGTGGCCAGTAACTCGAACACTACATCAAGACAGGACTTTTGGGTTCCCTCACTATCGTCAAGATAGTTTTTATCAGCTTTCTTGGAGACCAACAGGGATGTCTCACTATCTTGAACCTTATCTGCATTACTTCCTTTACCATTGGATAATGAAGTACTGTTCTCCAATATTTTGTCCGCATTCTAAAAGAGAAACAAGCAGACACATCACATGTTTACCATGTTGTATATGAAACTCATTTTGGTAAATGAGTTCAGTAGTAAAGTGGACAGGATAACAGCATGAAACAAACATATATCTATGTACCATGGTCACTTTATGGTCTATATCATTCTAGTTTTTGTTGCCAAATCAAGATAGAGACACAATTCAAATAATATTTGTTCAAGACAAAGCAGAATAGACAGAATATAAGTGTGGGTAACTATAGAGCAATAACAACACTTGTAATGTGCATGACATGAGAACATAACTGTTTATTCAATTGAAACTGAAATCAACATAGAGCAGGTTACAACAGCAAACCAGTTAAAGAAACAGGTTTAAAACATACCTGTTGCGCCATTGGAATTTCAATTCCATCCTTCAAATTTGAAAGTAGTTGGTATGAGTAAATACAATAATGCAAGAGCAATGGAGTATGAACCATAGCTATAGAACCTGACCTGAGAACAAATCTTCTTCTCCTTTAAGCGTTGAGTTGGGATTCGGAGTGGTGGTCCTCCTTCTTTGGGCACTGCAGTTCCCTTACTAACTGCTCGTGTTTGGGTGCTCTGTGGTGGAGATGGTGTTGTGTCAACTGGAACTGGGTTACTATCTGCCGGGGTTGGGGTTAGAAGGGGTGTAGCTGGTTCTCTGTCCAACTGGGTAGGGGTACAATCTGCGAGAGTCTGGGTTATGTGTGGTGGATCTGGTCCTTGGGCAAGTACAACCGTGGTTCTATCTGCATCAACTGGTAGCACTATCTTTTCTGAAGACCGTGTTGTTACTCCCTTAGATACTGCCATCACGCTCTCCAATTCAAATGGCTGATAAACAAGAAAAGTAATTGAAGTATAGACATTGTATGATAGACAGGTGCAATGGATATTGGGGAATAAAAGAGGGCATGAAATAATTCATATTTATGTTGTCTAACCAAACAGGATAGCATGACACAATTTCACATATATGATGGCTAACTAAACAGGATAGCATGACACAATTTCACATTATGATGGCTAACTAAAAAAGATGGAAAGACATAGTTCAAAATATGAGACTATGCAAACAGGATGACATGACATAACTATATAATGTGTTTATTAAATAGGTTGGCATGCCATAATTCACATACATTCATGGATAGAATGCCATAATTCAAAATATGATGACTGTAAACACTAAACAGGATGAGATGATATAACTATATGATGTCTTTATTAAATGGGTTGCCATGCCATAATTCAGATAGATGATGTGTATGTACTATGTAAACATGATGGCATGATATAATTCAAATATATGATTTATATAGTAAGCAAGTAAGAAGATGGCAATCCATATATGATGTAAAAACTAAGCAATGCAAGACAACATGCATGACATGGGTAATATAACCCTGCCTAGTTTGAGCATAGACCTCAGGGGGGAAATAGGACTGGTCATCAGTCTCTGAATCCTCCTCTGAGGAGCTCTCTATAACTAGCAAGATGTCTACTTCAGCAGGTAGCTTTGTCTGCTCTGAATACCTTGTTTTCACTCCAGATACTTCCATCACCGCTTCAAATGGCTGATGCACATGAAGAGTAGTTGAATATACAAACGTTGTCGACAAATGGAACACATAATACAAAAAAATGATAGCATGATATAATTCACATACATGATGATTGGCTAAACAACATGGCATTGCATAATTCACATATATAATGCCTTTGCAACAAGATAGCTTTGTATAATTCACATATATAATGTCTTGCAACAACATGGTAATGCATAATTCACATATATGGTAATTAGACACTGAACAGGTGGCATTCACACAAAGCATCTCTAAACTAATCAAATGACATAGCAATGCGAGACACCATACACCCGATATGAGCAACATAACCCTGCCAAGTTAGAGCATACACCTCGGGGGGAATAGGACTGGTCATCTGTCTCTGAATCCTCCTCCGAGGAGCTATCCATAACCAGCGAGATATGCGCTTCGTCAGATACCATAGTCTGCTCTGGAGACCTTTTTTTTACTCCAGGATTTGCCATCACCGTGTCAAATGGCTGATGCACACGAAGAGCAGTTGAATGTACTAACATTGTTGACAAATGTAATATGTAACGAAAAAAAAGGATGGCTTGATATAATTTACATATAAGATGACTGGCTAAGCAGGATGGCATTGAAAAATTCACATATATGATGCCTGGCTAAACAAGATGGCGTTGCATAATTCACATAAACGATGAATAAACTAAACAGATGGCATTCGCACAAAGGATGTCTAAACTAAGCAGATGAAATATTTGATGTATAAAGTAAGCAATGCAAGACACCATATGCATGATATAACCAACATCAGCATGCCAAGTTAGAGCAAAGACCTCAGGGGGTAAATAGGAGTTGTCTTCTCCTTCTGAATCCCCCTCAGAAAAGATATCTTCCTCTCGATTACAATCCAAAATGCGTGGAGGGGGGCTTCCTTTGCGCCTACCATGGAGCGACGTTTGCATGAAATTTTATTGCCATGCAAGGCTCATCTCTTTTGCTCTACATATTCAGTTCCATTGTTTACAATAACTGTCATGCATAGGAATAAAACATAGTGAGATTATGTAAGGAGTGCATGCAGAAATCCAGAGTGATGGTAGCAACCTATGGATAGACCCAAAACCAATAATAGCAGGCAAATAATGGCTTCAGTTAAAAAATACAGATAATGGCTTCTTTACTGTTTGTTTCCCACCCAACATGAAACTCATAGTAGACACCGGAGATTAACCAGATAGTAGATAGATACTATTGCTAGCGTCCCCGATATGTACCCCACAACCATTTAAAAACTCAAGTTTGACCATTAGTTTGGAGCTGACTCAGAGTCTAATCGGTGAACAGGACGATAAAGTAGCATGTAATATTAAGCGATGCATAACATAAGCAGACACGAAAGAGTGCGACCTCTCTTGCGGAACCGTGTAGTCCTCGAGGTCATCTGCTCGATTGATGATGGTAATGCAGTTTTCATCGCTACCAATGGCGGGGAAAGATAGTCTGGAGGCCGGATCCCTGCTGTGCTGGACCCTTCTGTTTTGGAGCAGCTGAGCTGGGGTGGACGACGGCGCAGCAGAAGCGGGACAAACCACGCAAGGTTTTCTTTGACAACTATCTGTAAGAGAAGTAATTCTGTAAGGGCTCGTTTGAATTGGAGGATTCCAACAATGCAGGGATAGGAAATAGACAGGAATAGGATAGGAATGCATGTGCAAAACAGAGAATTTAAAAACACAGGATTTCTGCCAATCTGGGTGTTTGATTCACAACAATTGGAAGATCACAGGATGCAAAGAAGCATGGTGAGATTAAGTCAAACCACAAGAAAATGTACGGTTATAATGCTATTATGCTACTATCTCTTAGTCTTGTGCTTCATGAATAGGAATTTGAAAAGGAGGACAAGTGAAAATTAAAATTCCTATGTTTTTTCTTTCAAGGAGACACTAAAGGAACAAATCCGTGTGCTCAGTGGACAATATATATAACATGTAGAGTAAAAAAGAGATGCAACAAGTGTACAACCTCTTTGGCGAAGCCATGTCGATCTCAGCGTGATTAGGTTGGCCGGTGAGGATGCTCCGGCTGACTTTGCTGTCGGAGGAGGGGGAGAAGATCTTAGGCGTTTGGAGATGGAGCCTGAGGTACTGCTCCGCTGTGATGGAGGGTTTCGTCGTTGGAGCAGCTCCGGTGAGTTGTACGACACTGAGGATGAAGCAGGACAAGAGAGACAATGAACAACGTTAACCTAAGTGGAATTCTAATAGCATCTCCAATACATGACGTAAAATACAAAACCACAGAGTGCTAGATGTAAAATACATCAGCCACTCATCTCTGAACTTAACTGTCAAAACTGAACTTAACTGTCGAAACTGAATTTTGCTATCGAAACTAAATTTTGCTGTCGAAACTGAACGCACTAGCAAGGTGAGGCTACATGTCAGTCGACTGAATTTTTCATCTCTGGTCAGTCGATTTTGCAGCCGTCGGATACGAAATCAAGGGCATGCGGTTCATCTTCAACCTCCACCCCCTGAGCCGCCAGCCACCACCGGCCAAACAACAGCCCCCCGCCGCCCGCGGCCGGTGGTGCGCCGCCCCGCCCGCCCCGAAAACACTCGCCACCACCGGTCCGCCGCCGCCCCGGCCATCCCTCTAGCCCCCCCCCCATGCCGAGCTTTTCTCCGGCGATCCCCACGCCACCGCCCCGCCAACGCCCGCCACCGCCGGCGACCACCGCCCCCATCCTGAACCCTTAGATAGATAGTGGGGTACCTCTCCGGCGAACCCCCCCCTCCCCGCTGCGGCTGGTTCTTCCCTTCACTCCGGCGAGCCCCCCCCCCCACCCCGAAAATCGACTGACCCAAAAGTCGATTCAGTCGAGTGAAGTGTAGCTAAATCGGAGCAGCATCGCAAGCAAGAGCAAGAGCGAGGGCAGCAGCGCGAGCAAGAGCAATAGCAAGAGCAGACCAGGCAGGGGACCGAGAGCAAGAGCAGAGCAGCAGCGCGAGCGAGAGCTAAAGCAGCAGCAGCTCCTACTGATGTGGACGTCGCCGCCGAGGGAGCGACGCCGTGGAGGAAGTGGCTGGCGACGCCGCCGTGGATGGAGTCGCGCCGTGTCGGCTCGGGACCGAGCACCGGCAGCACCGTGAGATCGAATCAAGAAGAAAATGCGGCGATTAGTGTACAACCTCTTTGGTGGCGCCGATTAGGCTGCAGCTTCATCCGAGGAAACAGTGATGATGATGCTCTTCCGGTGGTGCTGGTGAAGACGACGGTGTGGGAATGGAGGTGGCGCGAAAGACGAGGGGAACATCGGGGCAGCTCCTCGGAGGTGGAGGACGGGGTGGCTGAACCGGCGGGACGATGAGATCGACGACGGATCCTCATCCGGTACGCTGGATGAGGGACGTCGAGGTGTTGATGTGGACGACGTCATCGGGGAAGAGGCTCCGGCTGGGTGGCGAATGGAGCAGGGTGTGGGGTTTCGTCGCGGGTTTTCGCGGCCTCGGTGTACGAATGGGTGGGCGGATGGGATGGCAGTGGGGAACCATGGCTTAGAGACGCGCTTGTCCGAAATGTGTGGTAAGTTACGAAAGTACCCCCACCGATTTGAGGTGGTTCTTTTGGTTCAGGGGTACCACGGGCATTTCGCATGTCGGGATTTCACAAGAGGTGGGAGTTTTCACGCGCGTTGTAATTTCGGAATAGCAAGGCGCGGGTTGAGATTGAGGGAGTTGTCGGAGCACAACGAGACAAAGATATATCTTAAATATTTCGGGCTAACAAGGCGCGGGTTGAAATTTCCGGACATGCCTAACGTGTATTGTACCAAATCAATGCGCACTACACATGTCATTCAAAACTTTGAATTCATGTTATGTTCAATTAAAATATTTCGCTACGTGTATAATGCATGCAACCTACTACTCAAATGAATGTTTTAGTGCATTCCAAACGTATATACTACCGCTTCAATATGAACTAAATTTGAATTCGTTTCTCTATTTGAATAAGATCTACAGTAATGATTGTTGTGGAGTCAAAGCATTTGAATTCGTTTCTGTGTTTTAATAAGATCTACAATCATCATTATTGTCAAGTTAAACCATCGTTTGTGTATTATCTTCACAGCACACCACATGATTAGTCTCGAGTTACATATGAACTATGTTTACTATATGAACTCGAACTAGATTTTTTTGAATCCACTTTATTTTGATTTCAAGTCACATTACATTTCTAGCTCTAGCTATATCTTCATAATCTAAACCATGTCTCATATGTATAATGTGTTTATCACATTATGTGTGGTGCCCCGCCCCCTACGCCTACAAGTATTTAGATGTGAGTTGCAAACACCACACATTACCACAAATTCAAATAAAATGTGAGAATGTTCTATATATATAGTATTGTTAGATTGTTCGATATTTAGTTGTAAGCTGCAAACGCCACACATTATCACAAATTCAAATAAAACGTGAGATTGTTTGATGTATAGTATGGTTTAGATTGTTCGGCATTTAGCTGTGAGTTGCAAACGCCATGCATTATCACATTATGGTATAACATGTGCACAGCACGTGTATCACCGCTATATTCATGCATGCAATGTTTAAAACACTATGATCTCCTATTCAAATATATGAATCCGCTTTCATATGAAATTATGATCTTTGTTAGTCTCTTACACCCACACAATCCTCTAACATTTGTAGCTACCACTAACTTTCTCTCGTGTATGCACATGCCCTCCTCGCCCTCCCCCTCCCTCGGCATTCTATACACCGGGCACATTCATTTTTTTCTTTAGGTCATTCTCCCAGAGTCTCCACAACTCCATTCCGATACACACCGATCGATAAACATCTCCAGCGATGCCTGCCTACAACATACACACACACCTTCAATCTCCTCCTTTATGTGTCCATGCCTCGTGTCTCTCATATAGTCAGACACATGTGTAAACTCTCGCCCCTCTTTTCATCGATCTCACAACCGCACACTCCTCCCCGTATCTAGCTAGTAGTTGGGCCTCTCGCACCACCTCCTAGCTCCATTCTCTCTGTCTATCCGTCTCGCTGGGCCTTATTTGCCTCTAACAAATGGACGTACACCGACTGATCTCTTGCTATACATATAGCTAGCTAGGTCCTTATAACTCGTTTTTACCCACACGTCAATCGATCTACCTCATTAGTTGTGTCTCTCCCTTCCTCCGACAAACAACAATTGATCTACCGATCTAGTTAGGTTTGCTTACCAAACACATGGTTCCCCTTCATCATCCATGGATGCGTCCCGACAGATCTATCACGCACAGGCACACACAGAAACACATCCCCACTCTTATTGATAACATTGCAGTTCAACCCTCGGTTTGTCTAGTAGGCCTCTCCCACCATCTTCGAGAAGCAACTCCATCACCCATCCAGTACTCTACCCCTCTCCCTCCCTCTCTCTCTCCTCTCTCTCTCTCTCTCTGTCCCATCATATTTCCCGTCCTTCAGTTATGTATGGATGTCGACCGATCTCCCTCAAGACATAGCTGGGTCTCTCCTTCTCAACACATATACGAGTCGTTCTACCTATATAGTTAGGCCTCTGCCTACCCCTCCCCCCACCCCCTCCCCCCCCCCACACACACACCGATACATTGAGCGCTCTAGTCATGTCTCCCAGCCACACACAAACTTGACATGTGCCCTCTAACGTTCCGGTAGGCCAGTCGAACTATATCTTTGACTTGCACACACACACAATTTCGATGGCTCTCTTCATCGATCTTGCACCCACCCACTTGATCCTCTCTTCGACTCTATCGATAGCTATGACCCCTCCCTCTCTTCTCGTGGATTGCCCGATCCTCTATGTATGATATGGATAAGCCTCCATTTCACACACATTACATGCAAAATTTTGTTTGAGATGTCATCGACACATATTCCCACAAATAATTCACGAAATCAACCCCCACCCCAAAACAAAAAACACTCATGAACGCGGTTTGTATCTCTCACACACACCCATGTAGGTGGGGGACGTGCACGAAGAGAAGAGGTGCATGCACGGCGCACGTACTCCCGTCTCTTTCCCAACCACACCCGCGCGGGTACACTGTGGAGCTCATTTCTGTACTAAAAAGGCAGCCCACGTGGTAATTTGGCACGTGTACTGGTTGTCCACTTGGTGGAGGGAGGATCGTCTACCACGGGTGAACAAACAAATTGCGACTTGACGTGTTATGTTAAAAAAAGAGGCAAACCATGTGGGGCCTACCTTAGAGGCAAGGCTCTATACACTGGAGTACTTTTGATGTGTCCTGTCAACTCGCGGAATGAGGAGAAGCTTTCTTAGTACGCCGTCTCCCCCGTTCCTAAATATAAGTCTTTGTAGAGATTTCACCATGAACCACATGCGGATGTATATAGATTCATTTTAAGTGTAGATTCATTCATTTTGTTCCGTATGTAGTGGAATCTCTACAAGGACTTATCTACTAGTAATAGCTAGCCCCCACTACTAGGAATTCTCTATCATCTCCTTGAGCCACATCATCAAAATTGATGTAGCTGTTAGATGAAGTAAATCAGTCCATAATAGCTGTCTGATCTAGACGTTGAGAGGCTCCGCACTAAGCCACATGCAAGCATGCAAAAATACCTGGCACATGCATGTGAGTGGGTTTAAAATCACATCAACATGTCTGCATGCAAGCATGCACCGGTAGCATGCATGTAAGTGAGCTTTTAAGTCCCATTAACATGTCAAAAAGAAAAATATAATCCCATTACGCAATAGGAGTTGGCTGATATTTTTTCCTTACGTGGGATGATCTAAATGATGATGGGAGTTTATTTAGTTTGGCTACCACATTTGTCATGCGGTTATAGAGTTTTTTTTGTTCGATGAAATCGATAATTTTGCGCAGAGAGATATAACGTTGTTCCGCGGCAACGCGCGGGGACTCATCTACTAATATTTAGGAACAGAGGGAGTACTATGTAAAGAGTTAGGTGTCACACGGTGATAGTGTGAGGTGGGCCATGTAATCACTGAGCCTGCGTCTTTTCACTGCTCTTGCACGCCTCTGCTGTAAGAATGGAGAAAATTGTAATCTAGTAGTAGTACCTCCTTTTGCCGAAAGCGTGGGACATCCAGCAGTCCTACCACCTCAGTAATAAAGACCAATGAGCCATCAAATCACATAGACCCAGCAGTAAGTTGGACGAACGAAGCAACCATCACTCTTGCGCCAGTGAGAGGTCGCGTCCCCTCTGCCCGGGCATGAATGCGGCACCGATTCTTTGGAGCTCGCTGAACGTTTCGGGCAGGAAGTGCGCGCGGGCGATGGAGGGGCTTTGGGTGGGCCAGGCTGGTCAGGAGCGGGCATGGCAGCTGTCTGCATGTCCCTACCCAACACGCCCGGAAACGAGGATGCACCGACTCCCGCGGCTAAAATCGTACACTACACAACATCTCTCTATAGGAGTAGGTCGATCTGTCGCTCTCTCTAACACACACATATTGTTAAACACACACACACATGCACACGCACGCACCTTGGTCCCGTTGCACCTTCTAACATGACTTATTACACCTAGACGGAGGGAGTAGTAAGTATACGAGATACGGTGGCACACTGACTTAAGTCGAATACAAGTGCCCAAAATTTGTGTGCATGTTATAATAAGGATTCACTTAAAATAGTACGTGAGCGAACAGAGGGATCAATTGGATAGTGGTCCCGAGCAGTAGCGAGATGTGTGAGGTAAGATACACCGCTGGCGCTTTTAATTTTTCTTATTAATTTGTTTGTTTCACCCTCTGACTGGTGGGACCCAACGTACTACGTGGAGAGAGGTAAGGTGACTAAGGCTGCATTATTTCTGCACCACTGTGGATAGTCTTACCACCAAAGCCACATGACACGATTATGATTGAAATCCCAATGACTCCCACACACACACAATAATAACACGGCATGCTTGTCACACGAATGCAGGAATGTATAAAAGGTTATTTCCCTCTCGTTGAACATAACGGGAGGGTTGTGTAGCTGGTTAGCCTATTCGCTCATCAAACTTGAGGTCTCGGGTTCGATAACTACACTTGAGCATAATTTGTACCAGGAGGATTCTTTGACTGGTCAAAATGTTTTCTAGGGTTTGCACGCTTCACACTCTCTCTGCAGTATATATATACACGCTGGAACCTCAGCGCTTGTAGTTGCTCTCTTCACACGCCTCTCTCTTCCCTCACTGCTGCTCAAAGAGCCGGCAGGATCCGTCCGCCGGGAAGGGAAGGAGGCTTAACGATGTCGCCGTCGGTGAGGGACTACCGGCGCAGCTGTTCACTTTCCACCCAGCGGCGGCGCGGGAGGGCCTCCGACCCCTTCTTCTTCGCCGCCGTCCCGTCGCCCACCGAACCACGCCCCAAGAACCTTAAGGTATAATTTACTTACTCCACATGCATTGCTCTAGCTGCATGTATACCATGAATCTAGGACGTGGTTCAAAGAGGAAAGGAGTGGGGGAAAGTAGTGGGAAAAGTTGTATATAGCATGAATCTAGGACGTGGTTCAAAGAGGAAATGAAGGGGGAAAGTTGTATAGCATGAATCTAGGACGTGGTTCTAAGAGGAAAGGAATGGGGGAAAGTAGTGAGGAAAGTTGTATCGCATAAATCTAGGACGTGGTTCAAAGAGGAAAGGAAGGGGCGAAAGTACTAGTTCAAAAAGGAAAGGAAGGGACAAGGCTGTAGAGTTTGAACAGGACTAGATTTGCTGCGCTCACATAGGGAAAGGTGTCTAAAGATAACAAACTGGGACCAACACATATGCTCCTTGGTTGTTTGTTCTTTGTTGCAACAGACTGTGCATGACCACAGTACATTTGTAGATGCACATTGTGCTGGTGCGTCCACTGTCCCGTGCAACTCATTAGCTGTTGTTAATTTAAGGCCCTGTTTGGTTAAAAACTCCCTAGTCCCTACCTGCTTGGTTCCAGGGACTAAACATGGACTAGAGGTTATTAAATGACATGCTAAAAGACCATGTTACCCCTAGTAATGAACTAATAGAGACAAGGTGCGATGCGTGGCATGGGCAACTATTGGAAAAAGTCCCAAAAAGACTCCCTCGGGGTCTTCTTTCTTTAGTCCCAAATGCCCACTTTTAGTCCCAAAAAGTCCCTCATGTTTGGTTTAGATGGGACTGACACAGAGTTTTTTTAGTCCCTACACCAAAATGTCCCTGTGAACAAACACCCTCTAATAATTCCGCCGGAAAATTGATGCAATGCCACAGTTAAAAGCAAATTACATGTTTAACGAATTTTATTGTTAATATAATCTCTATGTTAATATTAATCAATGCCACCGTTTGAGAAATTCTACTATCTTGCTTTCTTTCCCATTTAGATAAGGTAGATGCTTCTTTTTATTGGCTTTTGTGCCATCCACCGTTATTGACCACTAATTGTTTCCTTTGCACCTCTGTGTAAACAGGGTTATCTACTTCACCTCGTTGCCATTGTGACCTTTTGTTGCACTACACAAAACACTTTTGTTTAAGAGTGTTTTGTGCAGTTCAACCAAAATGTCACACCGACAACGTTGCTTGATTGCTTGATCTTAGTGGAACTGCGCAAGAGGAGATCTTACTTCCTATCCGTTAAGGCGAATTTGGTTCAGATCTTCTTCTTGTGAGTTGTTTGAATTTCGCATCATGAGAGGTCAGTACTAGCCTTCTTTCACATGATTCTGCAGTGTGCTTTCATATGTTGTGCTACTTGTACGATAATGTTGCTTGATTTTAGTGAACTGCACAAATGGAGACAAGACTTCCAATCTGTATGTGCACCGTAATATCCCATTGAGGTAAGATAAGGATATTTCACAACTGTTGGCCTGTATTTTGCCACTTTCATCAGAAAATTAAGTTTAGTACTATACTTGTGCTCCCTAATTGACATGCCAAATCTTACATTGAAGGCGAAGCTTGTCTGTTATTGAACCAAGTGATGAAGGGGAAGAAAAACAAAAATCAACTCCCGGTGATGTAATGAAGCACTGGAACTGTGATGACACAAGTAATGATATAGTTTTGCATCTTAATTTATTGCTATGGCTGGAACGAGCAATTGTTTTGCCACTGATTTGATGCCACTCTTAATGTAATATGTAATTATCTCAACTTGTGCAAACAGGGATCTTCTTTGAAGATACCATATATTTTAGTGGAACTGCACAAGAAGATGTTGGAAAATTAAACTAATTGAGGAGTATATAGTAAGCATGGCCACCACCGTAGATAGCAACAGATGGTTTCGGAGAAGTGCTTCATCTGTATGCTCTACACAATAAGCCTCCTGACAAAGGTTGGTACTCGCCCACTGATTCATCCATATGATTGAGATTTGTCATCTCTATTGGTGTTGTGCTACTATTTAGATACTGTCATGAAAAAGTGGTATTGTCCTTGAGAAGTGCTTCATCTGTGTTGTTTTAAATATTTCCTTTCCTTTTTTTCGAGCAAACAGGGATGCTAGCATTTAGTAGTCCTCTTGTCTTTGCACAACAGGATCATCTTCCTATGAAGAAGAATATGGAGTACGTGAAGTGACTAGTTCCGATTATGCCAGTATGAAGAAGCCCTGTCTATCTTCTCATCAGAAGGAGCAGTTGAAGGATGGTTACATTACTGCCCACAAGACCAAACTAACTTCAGCTCAGAAGGACTGACAAATCTCCATGTTTTTTCTGTGATGCGCGAGTACAATGTTGTTCTAGGATTGTTTCTGGTGAGTTCCATTTTTCTAAAAGTGTGCTCTACATGGACCATGTATGTACCTGTTGAAACTGTCAATTCATAGTACAGTTTGCTTTATACTAATCACTTTTTTGTATTTGTGCAAATAGGGGTGCTCAGCTTGATTTCAATGGGAACTGCACAAAATGTTCATGAATACATCGAATCATTCATTTCCACCACAAGAAAGGTGGTGCCGATAAGTTCAAGGCGTTGCAACATATAAGGGAGAAATCATACAAGCTACACACGAATTTAGTTGATTTTGGTGGAACTGCAAAAAAAGAACAGCTGGTTTATTTAGCACGAGGTGCCATGTCAATGTCTGAACAGATGGCAAACCCTGCCCATTCCACAATCGTAGGCATTTGATATTTTGGAATGGGACAACCTTGTCAAATTTTGCTCATTGGTTTTAGCAAGACATGCGTTTGATATTTTCGAATGGGACGCCCTTTGCTGTCAGCAGCGTCGATCAATTTTTTCTTTATTCTTTAGTTGTAAAGTAAATATTACCTCTGACATGTGAGTCGCTGAGATGCATAATCATCGATTGTTTTGAATGTTCTCTATGAATTGCCAGGCCTGTGTGTTTGATTGCAATGTATAAATTATATATATATAACTATAATTTATTTTGCTTCCTCCTGGTTTCCTGACATCACGGTCCCACACCATTGTCAACCTATGTAGTTCCTTTCTGGTTTATAGGGCTTATCTCAAAATTTTAGTTTTTCCATTCTATAAGGCTCAATTTGGTTGTTCCCCATCACATGTTTAGACTTCAAGGTGCATTAAATCATTGCATGCAAGTATTAAGAGAAAACTGACCAATGCATGCACTTTATGCATGCATGCATTGCAATTAATGCATTCGTAAACATAATTTTTTGAGGAAAACAAGAGCATTAATCGGGTGCTTTTGCAAACTACAAAAAATATTCCACCACTCATCATCTACCTTGGTTGGTGAGATTTTTGAATTGAGGGAATAGTCAATAAACGAGAGAATTGCACAAGAAGCGGCTGACAGCTGGGACCAAGCAGCTCGAGCAGTATTTGTGTTTTTGAGGTGTGAGCACTGTAGAGTTTTTCGATGTTTAGCCCAGATATTAATTTTTCTCCTCTGAACAACAACGAAAACATTGCTGCACGTATTAACTGGGCGGGCTGTGGCCCATCTAGCCCAGGCCAGATATCCAGCCTAGATATTAACTTGTTTCAAGATGAAAATGGCTTGCCCAGCTATACTTTTTTTAGAAATACCCAGGCAAGGTCAAGTTGTTATTCTCCGCCCCGCTGGGCTGCAAATCTTTCCTAGGAGGGATGCAGTAGGCTTAACAAGAAAATGGTCTTTAAGAAATAATAAATGGGATGTAATTATAAAAACTGGGCAGTAACTATAAAAAATGCACCAAACATGTGTTTACTTTATAAAATATTATTTTTGGATATTGAAATTTTTAATTTCATTAATTGTTGCGAGCGCAATGTTTTGTTGGATTTTTACATAATATAAATTTATATTGAAATTGTATTTAATCTGACTAGAAATTTCAGGATAAAAATATTTCAGATCCCATCAAAATGTGGGAAATTTTATTGAATTTTGTTTTGAATGGTTGGTTGAAATGGGTTGTACTTTTAACAAACTGTATATGGGCTGTAGTAAATTCCATTAGAATTCAAAAATGGGCTACACATTCTTACAAATCTCAAATGGGCCATAAGTTCTCTGCCACACACTTCTGGCCTTACTAAGTTGACGCGTCCCCTAAAAAACAGAGTTGACGCGTATGCAAGGCTTTGTCAACTTATAGTCAACACACAGTTCTAGCAGCAGTGGTCGTTGGATGTCCATCCAACGGATGCCGTTCTTCTTCTTCAATCTCGGATATTCTAGCTTCACCCGCCCAAAAAATGATTCCTCCCCCTGACAGCTGGGGCGCACCGTTTTGGAAGCTGACCTGTGGGCCTACTAAGTTGACGTACCAAGGGCTTTGTCAACTTAGTCAATATAAACGATTCTAGCTGCAGTGACCGTACGATGTCCATCCAACGGTCGTCGTGCTTCTTCAACCTCTGGTCTTCTTGCTCCAGCCGCCCAAAGCAGCGCCGGTCGTGCCGCCTGCTCCTGCCTCCCGTGGCTGGTTGTGCTGCCGCGTAGGCCTCACCGCCCCCTACTACTATCACCGCTGGCCAGGCCATCCCTCCACTCACCCACACCCCCCGTTATTCTACAGCGACGGCAGCGCAGCCAAACCAGTGAACCCTCGTACTCCTCTCCGCGTGTGCATCCACTGCCACGTCTTCCCTGGCTCCGCGTCGTCCCCTTCCTAGGCCTCGCCGTCGTCCACCGCCCTGGTGCTCTCGGCGTGGCGTGGTCAACGTGGTCAAGGCACGACTTCCATCGGACGTCGACTGTACATGGAGAGGCTGACATCTGGGTCCACAGCAGCCACAAGGAAGTGCCTCCTTATTATGCGCAAAATAATTATTCCTCCACCTGACAGCGGGGACCCACCGGACGGGCCACCGTATTTCGCGAATAAAATGATTCGCCCCCTGACTGCTGGGACCCACAAGCTACATCTTCGCATGCAAGGAAGTGCGTCCGAAAAAAAAACTATTTGCCCCCTTGACTTCTGGGACCCACCAGCTACATCTTCGCACGCAAGGAAGTGCGTCCAAAAAAAACAATTCACCCCCCGACTGCTGGGACCCACCAGCTACACCTTCGCACGCAAGGAAGTGCGTCCGGGCAAAAAAACGATTCGCCCCCCCTGACTGCTGGGACCCAGCAGCTACACCTTCGCACGCAAGGAAGTGGGTCCGGGTAAAAAAACGATTCGCCCCCCTGACTGCTGGGACCCACCAGCTACATCTTCGCAGGCAAGGAAGTGCCTGACAGTCGGGACCCACCTGGTCGAAGCGTACATAGCGTTGTCATTCTGGTCGCGAACGTGTACGTACATACTGGTCGATGTAGAGGCGCGCACGTGTCGTAGTAGAGGTGCGCACGTAGCATGTACATGTACGTATAGCGGCCAGGGTGCAAGAAAGAAAATACGGCCACGTATGTGTACATACGGGCAGGGTCTCGAACGCCTACTCGCGCATACGTACGGACAGGGCTCGTGTACATGGCTGGGTCGGAACGGAGAAACAGTGTCGTCATCGTGTTCATGGGGAGGCAACGGAATATGTCGTGTTCATGGGGAGGCAACGGAATGCGTCGTGTTCACAGGGAGGCAACGGAATGCATCGTGTTCATCGGGAGGCAACGGAACGCGTGGGAGCCAACCGGCTGGGTCGGAACGGAATGCGTGGTCGTCTTCACCGGGAGGGCTTGGACGGAGCAGGCGATGGAAACAAGGCTTGGCGTACCGCAAAACAGAGGAAACGACCTTGTGTTCGACCGGCCACGTTCGAAACGGGATCACGTTCATCGGGAGGGGTCTGGCGTACCGCAAAACGGAGGAAACAGACCTCCTACGGTCGAAACGGGGGTCCTGTTGATCGGGAGGGGTGTGGCGTGCCACAAAACGGACGAAACGGACCTCCTACGGTTGAAACGGGGGTCCTGTTCATCGGGAGGGGTGTGGCGTACCGCAAAACAGGACTCCACGGGATATTGTTCATCTCCACCGTCGACCTCCTCCAGCATCCATGGGCTCCTGTTCATCCAGCCTCCACCGCGCGCTACTCCACCGGCTACTGTTCAACCACCCCTCCACCGTCTACTATTCATCCAGCCCTCCACACCACGGGGTCCTGTTCAACCACCCCTCCACGGACACCCCTCCACCGGCTACTGTTCATCCAACCCTCCACCACACCACGGGGTCTTGTTCATCCAGAGGCAACGCCACCGCTCACTGTTCATCCACCACCCCCCCCCCCGCAACACTCACTGTTCATCCCAGAGGCAGCATCGATCGGCTTCAGTTAGCACCAGTAGTGAAGGGATCGCTCGATCGGGTTCAGTTAACATCCATCGATCGATCGCTCGGGTTCAGTAACGCGTAGCCTGTAGTGCAATCGCTCGGGTTCAGTTAGAGCCCAATGCCTCGCTCGGGTTCAGTTGGAGCCAACGCCTCGCACACACGCGCATACGTGTACGATAGAAACGCGCATCGCTCGGTCCCCGACCTCCCACCGTAACCGGGAACTCCTTGAAATTTTCCTTCCCCTCGCTTCTACCACGGTTTTTTCCGTCATGGACGGCCCAAAGAATGTCATGCAGCTGCATCTCCGGCCCACCCAGGACGAAAAGCCCATTTTCTATCATGTTTTTTTGTCATAGAAGTAGGAGCCCACCACATCTATGATGATACCGGGTTTTGTCACAATTATCGTCATAGAAGTGTCATATGTATGATAGAAAAAAATTTCGTTCGGCCCAAAATGTCACGGATGTGTCTTTTTTTTGTAGTGATGTTGTGGTAATTTTTCTGTCCAATTTGCGAAGGCGCACACATTAACAATCAACAAAGTCATTTTGGAACAAGTGCTGTCACGTTACAAATCGGAAACGCAAGTATTATTGAAACCATGGGCGTTCGACTTACTAATTAAGTGCATCCACGTGTCCCCTTTTTTTATTGGCTAGAGGTGCCGTGCGGGGTAGCTATTTGAGTACGGGAGGCGTGCGATCAGACCCCTGCACGTGCTCATCAGGAGGAGAGCCCTTTTGACCGCTACCCGCCGCGCACCTCCCTCCCAACGTCTCCATTAATGGTGCCCGAGCACCTGTTCTACGGCGTGGCTATATGTCTGACTAGACTGAGATTTAAGAGAGAAAAATGAAAATCTAAAAAGAAAGTTTTGCACGGATCTTGATGTAAGATCCGACGGACCTATATAGCATCGACTACGACTTATAGCAAGCATGATGAATATAAGGACGATGACATTGGATAATAATTGTCTTACATATTTATAAACATAAATAAAAAGAGCCACATGCGGCAACACCCGATATACACAAGGGCAAAAGAAGAAGGAAGCCACAGCAGGAACTAATCTCCGCAGCGGGCGGCGACGAGCTCTTTCTTGTCCTCAAGATGCTAGTTGAGAGCATCCACGGATTCCTCCACCAGCCTTCTGCGCTCAATGCGCAACATGGCATTCTCGTCCATAAGTTTCTCGACGATGACGTCGGTCCTCTTCAACAAGGCAATGGTCTGCTCCTGCTGCTCCACACTTCTGACAATCTTCGCCCTCAGCGGGTCGCGCTCGGCCCGGAGCTTCGCATTGCTCTCATTTAGTTGTCGGATGACGTCGGTAGACAGTTCAAACGAGGCTTGTGTTGGGGAACGTTGCAGAAAACAAAAAATTTCCTACTCGTTTCACCAAGATCCATCTAGGAGTTCATCTAGCAATGAGTCATCGGATGCATCTACATACCTTTGTAGATCGCGCACGGAAGCGTTCAAAGAACGATGATGATGTAGTCGAACACGACGTGATCCAAATCACCGATGACCAAGCGCCGAACGGACGGCACCTCCGCGTTCAACACACGTACGGGAAGGGAGACGTCTCCTCCTTCTTGATCCAGCAAGGGGGAAGGAGAGGTTGATGAAGATCCAGCAGCACGACGGCGTGGTGGTGGATGCAGGGCGTCACAGTAGCAGGGCTTCGCCTATACTGAGAGAGGGAGGCGCCAGGGGCTGGTGTATCAAGTCCCTCCTCTCCCCCACTATATATAGGAGGGCCAAGGGGGGGTGGTGCGCAGCCTAGGAGATCCAATCTCCTAGGTGCGGCAGCCAAGGGGAGGTTTCCCTCCCCCCCAAGGCACCTAGAGGTGCCTTCCACCACTTGGACTCTTCCTTTAAGTGGAACCCTAGGCGCATGGGCTTTTGGGGGCTGGTGCCCTTGGCCCATCTAGGCCAAGGCGCACCCCCTACAGCCCATGTGGCCCCCCGGGACAGGTGGCCCCACCCGGTGGGCCCCGGGACCCCTCCGGTGGTCCCGGTACAATACCGATTACCCCCAAAACTTTCCCGATGGCCGAAACTGGACTTCCTATATATAAATCTTCACCTCCGGACCATTCCGGAACTCCTCGTGACGACCAGGATCTCATCCGGGACTCCGAACAACTTTCGGGTTACCGCATACTAATGTCTCTACAACTCTAGCGTCACCGAACCTTAAGTGTGTAGACCCTACGGGTTCGGGAGACACGCAGACATGACCGAGACGACTCTCCGGTCAATAACCAACAGCGGGATCTGGATACCCATGTTGGCTCCCACATGCTCCTCGATGATCTCATCGTATGAACCACGATATCAAGGATTCAATCAATCCCGTATTCAATTCCCTTTGTCAATCGGTACGTTACTTGCCCGAGATTCGATCGTCGGTATCCCAATACCTCGTTCAATCTCGTTACCGGCAAGTCACTTTACTCGTACCGTAATGCATGATCCCGTGACCAAACACTTGGTCACTTTGAGCTCATTATGATGATGCATTACCGAGTGGGCCCAGTGATACCTCTCCGTCATACGGAGTGACAAATCCCAGTCTTGATCCATGTCAACCCAACAGACACTTTCGGAGATACCCGTAGTCTACCTTTATAGTCACCCAGTTACGTTGTGACGTTTGGTATACCCAAAGCACTCCTACGGTATCCGGGAGTTACACGATCTCATGGTCTAAGGAAAAGATACTTGACATTGGAAAACTCTAGCAAACGAACTATACGATCTTGTGCTATGTTTAGGATTGGGTCTTGTCCATCACATCATTCTCCTAATGATGTGATCTTGTTATCAATGACATCCAATGTCCATAGTCAGGAAACCATGACTATCTGTTGATCAACGAGCTAGTCAACTAGAGGCTTACTAGGGACATGTTGGTGTCTGTTATTCACACATGTATTACGATTTCCGGATAACACAATTATAGCATGAATAAAGACAATTATCATGAATAAGGAAATATAATAATAATGCTTTTATTATTGCCTCTAGGGCATATTTCCAACAGTCTCCCACTTGCACTAGAGTCAATAATCTAGTTACATTGTGATGAATCGAACACCCATGGAATTCTGGTGTTGATCATGTTTTGCTCTAGGGAGAGGTTTAGTCAACGGATCTGCTACATTCAGGTCCGTATGTACTTTACAAATATCTATGTCTCCATCTTGAACATTTTCACGAATGGAGTTGAAGCGACGCTTGATGTGCCTTGTCTTCTTGTGAAACCTGGGCTCCTTGGCAAGTGCAATAGCTCCAGTGTTGTCACAAAAGTTTGATTGGCCCCGACGCATTGGGTATGACTCCTAGGTCGGTGATGAACTCCTTCACCCATATTGCTTCATGTGCTGCCTCCGAGGCTGCCATGTACTCCGCTTCACATGTAGATCCCGCCACGACGCTTTGCTTGCAACTGCACCAGCTTACTGCCCCACCATTCAAAATATACACGTATCCGGTTTGTGACTTAGAGTCATCCAGATCTGTGTCGAAGCTAGCGTCGACGTAACCCTTTACGACGAGCTCTTCGTCACCTCCATAAACGAGAAACATTTCCTTAGTCCTTTTCAGGTACTTCAGGATATTCTTGACCGCTGTCCAGTGTTCCTTGCCGGGATTACTTTGGTACCTTCCTACCAAACTTACGGCAAGGTTTACATCAGGTCTGGTACACAGCATGGCATACATAATAGAACCTATGGCTGATGCATAGGGGATGACGCTCATCTCTTCTATATCTTCTGCCGTGGTCGGACATTGAGCTGAGCTCAATTTCATACCTTGTAACACAGGCAAGAACCCCTTCTTAGATTGATCCATATTGAACTTCTTCAATATCTTATCAAGGTATGTGCTTTGTGAAAGACCTATGAGGCGTCTCGATCTATCTCTATAGATTTTGATGCCTAATATATAAGCAGCTTCTCCAAGGTCCTTCATTGAAAAACTCTTATTCAAGTAGGCCTTGATGCTGTCCAAGAGTTCTATATCATTTCCCATCAATAGTATGTCATCTACATATAATATGAGAAATGCTACAGAGCTCCCACTCACTTTCTTGTAAACGCAGGCTTCTCCATAAGTCTGCATAAACCCAAACGCTTTGATCATTTCATTAAAGCGAATGTTCCAACTCCGAGATGCTTGCACCAGCCCATAGATGGAGCGCTGGAGCTTGCATACCTTGTTAGCATTCTTAGGATGGACAAAACCTTCCGGCTGCATCATATACAATTCTTCCTTAAGAAAGCCGTTAAGGAATTGGTTTTGACGTCCATTTGCCATATCTCATAATCATAGTATGCGGCAATTGCTAACATGATTCGACGGACTTCAGCTTCGCTACGGGTGAGAAGGTCTCATCGTAGTCAACCCCTTGAACTTTTCAATAACCCTTAGCGACAAGTCGAGCTTTATAGATGGTCACATTACCATCCGCGTCTGTCTTCTTCTTAAAGATCCATTTATTTTCTATGGCTCGCCGTTCAACGGGCAAGTCAGTCAAAGTCCATACTTCATTTTCATACATGGATCCTATCTCGGATTTCATGGCTTCTAGCCATTTGTCGGAATCCGGGCCCGCCATCGCTTCTTCATAGTTCGAAGGTTCATCGTTGTCTAACAACATGATTTCCAAGGACAGGGTTGCCGTACCACTCTGGTAGCGGCGTGTCCTTGTGGACCTTCGAAGTTCAGTAGCAACTTGATCTGAAGTCTTGATCATCATCATTAACTTCCTCTCTAGTCGGTGCAGGCACCATCAGGAACTTTTCTTGAGTTGCGCCATTTTCCGGTTCAGAGGTAATACTTCATCAAGTTCTACTTTCCTCCCACTTACTTCTTTCGAGAGAAACTCCTTCTCTAGAAAGGATCCATTCTTGGCAACAAAGATCTTGCCTTCGGGTCTGAGGTAGAAGGTATACCCAATAGTTTCTTTAGGGTATCCTATGAAGACGCATTTTTCCGACTTGGGTTCGAGCTTTTCAGGTTGAAGTTTCTTGACATAAGCATCGCATCCCCAAACTTTTAGAAACGACAGCTTAGGTTTCTTCCCAAACCATAACTCAAACAGTGTCGTCTCAATGGATTTTGATGGAGCCCTATTTAAAATGAATGCGGCAGTCTCTAAAGCATAGCCCCAAAAAGATAGCGGTAAATCGATAAGAGACATCATAGATCGCATCCATATCTATTAGAGTGTGATTACGAGTTCGACACACTATTACGCCTGAGGTGTTCCCAGGCGGCGTGAGTTGTGAAAGTATTCCACATTTTCTTAAGTGTGTGCCAAATTCGTGACTCAAGTATTCTCCCCCATGATCTGATCGCAAGAACTTGATTTTCCTGTCACGTTGATTCTCAACCTCCCTCTGAAATTCCTTGAACTTTTCAAAGGTCTCAGACTTGTGTTTCATTAAGTAGACATACCCATATCTACTTTAAATCATCAGTGAGGGTGAGAACATAACGATAGCCATCGCGAGCCTCAACACTTATTGGACCGCACACATCAGTATGTATGATTTCCAATAAGTTGGTTGCTCGCTCCATTGTTCCTGAGAACGGAGTCTTGGTCATCTTACCCACGAGGCATGGTTCGCACGTGTCAAATGATTCATAATCAAGAGACTCTAAAAGTCCATCTGCATGGAGCTTCTTCATGCGTTTGACACCTATGTGACCAAGGCGGCAGTGCCACAAGTATGTGGGACTATCATTATCAACTTTACATCTTTTGGTACTCACATTATGAACATGTGTAGCATTACGTTCGAGATTCATAAAGAATAAACCATTCACCATAGGAGCATGACCATAAAACATATCTCTCATATAAATAGAACAACCATTATTCTCGGATTTAAATGAGTAGCCATCTCGAATTAAACGAGATCCCGATACAATGTTCATGCTCAAAGCTGGCACTAAATAACAATTATTAAGGTTTAAAACTAATCCTGAAGGTAGATATAGAGGTAGCGTGCCGACGGCGATCACATTGACCTTGGAACCATTCCCGACACGCATCGTCACCTCGTCCTTTGCCAGTTTCTGCTTATTCCGCAGCCCCTGCTTTGAGTTACAAATGTGAGCAACTGCACCAGTATCAAATACCCAGGAGCTACTACGGACACTAGTAAGGTACACATCAATTACATGTATATCACATATACCTTTTGTTTTGCCGGCCTTCTTGTCTGCTAAGTATTTAGGGTAGTTCCGCTTCCAGTGACCGCTTCCCTTGCAATAAAAGCACTCAGTCTCGGGCTTGGGTCCATTCTTTGGCTTCTTCCCGGCAGCTTGCTTGCCGGGCGCGGCAACCTCCTTGCCGTCCTTCTTGAAGTTCTTTTTACCCTTGCCTTTCTTGAACTTAGTGGTTTTATTGACCATCAACACTTGATGTTCCTTCTTGACTTCTACCTCCGCTGATTTCAGCATTGAGAACAACTCAGGAATGGTCTTTTGCATCCCCTGCATGTTGAAGTTCATCACAAAGCTCTTGTAGCTTGGTGGAAGCGACTGGAGGATTCTGTCAATGACCGCATCATCCGGGAGATTAACTCCCAGCTGAGACAAGCGGTTATGTAACCCAGACATAGTGAGTATGTGCTCACTGACAGAACTATTTTCCTCCATCTTACAGCTGAAGAACTTATCGGAGACTTCATATCTCTCGATCCGGGCATGAGCTTGAAAAACCATTTTCAGCTCTTCGAACATCTCGTATGCTCCATGTCTCTCAAAACGTTTTTGGAGCCCCGGTTCTAAGCTGTAAAGCATGCCGCACTGAACGAGGGAGTAGTCGTCAACATGTGTCTGCCAAGCGTTCATAACGTCTTGGTTCTGTGGGACGGGAGCTTCACCTAGCGGTGCTTGTAGGACATAATCTTTCTTGGCAGCTATGAGGATGATCCTCAGGTTCCGGACCCAGTCCGTATAGTTGCTGCCATCGTCTTTCAGCTTGGTTTTCTCTAGGAACGCGTTGAAGTTGAGGACTACGTGGGCCATTTGATCTACAAGACATATTGTAAAATATTTTAGACTATAGTTCATGATAATTACGTTCATCTAATCAAATTATTAATGAACTCCCACTTAGATTAGACATCCCTCTAGTCATCTAAGTATTACATGATCCGAGTTAACTAGGCCGTGTCCGATCATCACGTGAGACGGACCAGTCAACATCGGTGAACATCTTCATGTTGATCGTATCTTCTATACGACTCATGCTCGACCTTTCGGTCTTCTGTGTTCCGAGGCCATGTCTGTACATGCTAGGCTCGTCAAGTCAACCTAAGTGTTTGCATGTGTAAATCTGTCTTACACCCGTTGTATGTGAACGTCTGAATAAAACACCCGATCATCACGTGGTGTTTTGAAACAGCGAACTGTCGCAACGGTGCACAGTTAGGGGGAACACTTCTTGAAATTATTATGAGGGATCATCTTATTTACTACCGTCGTTCTAAGTAAACAAGATGCAAAACATGATAAACATCACTTGCAATCAAATAATAAACGTGACATGATATGGCCAATATCACATAGCTCCTTTGATCTCCATCTTGGGGCTCCATGATCATCTTGTCACCGGCTTGACACCATGATCTCCATCATCATGATCTCCATCATCATGTCTCCATGAAGTTGCTCGCCAACTATTACTTCTACTACTATGGCTAACGCGTTTAGCAATAAAGTAAAGTAATTTACATGGCGTTTCTCAATGACACGCAGGTCATACAAAAATAAAGACAACTCCTATGGCTCCTGCCGGTTGTCATACTCATCGACATGCAAGTCGTGATTCCTATTACAATAGCATGAACATCTCATACATCACATATAGATCATTCATCATTCATCACAACTTTGGCCATATCATATCACAAACCACTTGCTGCAAAAACAAGTTAGACGTCCTCTAATTGTTGTTGCAAGTTTTACGTGGCTGAATTAGGGTTCTAGCAAGAACGTCTTCTTACCTACGTTAAAGCCACAACGTGATTTGTCAACTTCTATTTACTCTTCATAAGGACCCTGTTCATCGAATCCGCTCCAACTAAAGTGGGAGAGACAGACACCCGCCAGCCACCTTATGCAACTAGTGCATGTTAGTCGGTGGAACCGGTCTCACGTAAGCGTACGTGTAAGGTTGGTCCGGGCCGCTTCATCCCACAATGCCGCTGAAGCAAGAAAAGACTAGTAGCGGCAAGAAAGTTGACAAGTCTACGCCCACAACAAATTGTGTTCTACTCGCGCAAGAAGAACTACGCATAGACCTAGCTCATGATGCCACTGTTGGGGAACGTTGCACAAAACAAAAAAATTCCTACTCGTTTCACCAAGATCCATCTAGGAGTTCATCTAGCAACGAGTCATCGGATGCATCTACATACCTTTGTAGATCGCGCACGGAAGCGTTCAAAGAACGGTGATGATGTAGTCGAACACGACGTGATCCAAATCACCGATGACCAAGCGCCGAACGGACGGCACCTCCGCGTTCAACACACGTACGGGACGGGAGACGTCTCCTCCTTCTTGATCCAGCAAGGGGGAAGGAGAGGTTGATGAAGATCCAGCAGCACGACGGCGTGGTGGTGGATGCAGGGCGTCACAGTAGCAGGGCTTCGCCTATACTACGAGGGAGAGAGGGAGGCGCCAGGGGCTGGTGTATCAAGTCCCTCCTCTCCCCCACTATATATAGGAGGGCCAAGGGGGGGTGGTGCGCAGCCTAGGAGATCCAATCTCCTAGGTGCGGCAGCCAAGGGGAGGTTTCCCTCCCCCCCAAGGCACCTAGAGGTGCCTTCCACCACTTGGACTCTTCCTTTAAGTGGAACCCTAGGCGCATGGGCTTTTGGGGCTGGTGCCCTTGGCCCATCTAGGCCAAGGCGCACCCCCTACAGCCCATGTGGCCCCCCGGGACAGGTGGCCCCACCCGGTGGGCCCGTGGGACCCCTCCGGTGGTCCCGGTACAATACCGATAACCCCGAAACTTGTCCCGATGGCCAAAACAGCACTTCCTATATATAATTCTTTACCTCCGGACCATTCCGGAACTCCTCGTGACGTCCGGGATCTCATCCAGGACTTCGAACAACATTCGGGTTACTGCATATACATATCTTCACAACCCTAGCGTCACCGAACCTTAAGTGTGTAGACCCTACGGGTTTGGGAGACAAGCAGACATGACCGAGACGACTCTCCGGTCAATAACCAACAGCGGGATCTGGATACCCATGTTGGCTCCCACATGCTCCACGATGATCTCATCGGATGAACCACGATGTCGAGGATTCAATCAACCCCGTATGCAATTCCCTTTGTCAATCGATATGTTACTTGCCCGAGATTCGATCGTCGGTATCCCAATACCTCGTTCAATCTCGTTACCGGCAAGTCACTTTACTCGTACCGTAATGCATGATCCCGTGACCAGACACTTGGTCACTTTGAGCTCATTATGATGATGCATTACCGAGTGGGCCCAGTGATACCTCTCCGTCATACGGAGTGACAAATCCCAGTCTTGATCCATGTCAACCCAACAGACACTTTCGGAGATACCCGTAGTCTACCTTTATAGTCACCCAGTTACGTTGTGACGTTTGGTATACCCAAAGCACTCCTACGGTATCCGGGAGTTACACGCACTCCTACGGTATCCGGGAGTTACACGATCTCATGGTCTAAGGAAAAGATACTTGACATTGGAAAAACTCTAGCAAACGAACTATACGATCTTGTGCTATGTTTAGGATTGGGTCTTGTCCATCACATCATTCTCCTTAATGATGTGATCTCGTTATCAATGACATCCAATGTCCATAGTCAGGAAACCATGACTATCTGTTGATCAACGAGCTAGTCAACTAGAGGCTTACTAGGGACATGTTGGTGTCTGTTATTCACACATGTATTACGATTTCCGGATAACACAATTATAGCATGAATAAAAGACAATTATCATGAACAAGGAAATATAATAATAATCTTTTATTATTGCCTCTAGGGCATATTTCCAACATTGCAGGTCATCCTGCAACCTTGCCCACCCAGAGATCTGATCCATCTTCCTAAGCACGAGGGCACGCATGTGCCTGTAAGAGTCCTCACCTGCCCGCGAGGCAATTTCCCAGGCCGCCGCGACATGGGAGGACATCTCTGCTGCATTCACGGCATGGTGGGACATCTCTTCTGCTTCCGCGGCGCGGCCGGACTAGTATGCTGCATCGACGGCGCGGCGGGTCCTCCGTGCTGCTTCGGCGGCGCGGCGGGACCTCTCTGCTGCTACAGCCGTGTGGCGGGACATGTTGGCTGCTTTCGCGGCGAGGCGGGACATCTCTCGTGCTCCCACTTCCAGGATCGCCTCTCCCCGGTGGCAATCTCTCAACCTAGAACTCACGCTGGCCATGGCAGGCACAAGGGAACGATGATGAATGACTTGTTTGTTTTTGACTTTTTGTGGATGAGGAGTTCAGGAGGAATGTGCAGTCATCTTGGAGTAGTAGTATTTACAACCGCATAGTAATATGCTCCTAAGTGGGAAACCGTTTAGGTTTTGATCGGCGTGAACAGGTTTGCAATTTGGAATGTGACGGGACGCATGCTCAAAATTTGTTGACGGTTATAAGTGCGGCACTATTCCCGGAAGGCGTAACATGGGCACGTACGCCTTCTCGGTCGCGTACGTGGCGTTTGCACCATAGGGTCCACCGCAATAGGCAATGTTAGCACCATCGCGCACGGTTCTTTTAATTAGAATGTGTGTGCCCGTCTAGCGTACACACGTTGATCTATCTAACTGTTTCAGTTTGTTGTGGCTAATCGCAAACAGTTCATCCATGTGAAGTGCATGCCATCAATCGCAGACACTTTGATCTGGCTGACCCATTTCTGTTCTGTTGCCTAATCGCAAACAGTTAATCCTTCTGAAGCGTATGCCCTCAATCACACACACCTTGATCTCGCAGACCGTTTATTTTGTGTTGCCTAATCACAAACAGTTCATTCGAGTGAACCGTATGCTGTGTATGGCACACGCCTTCATCTGGCTGCCTGTTTCTTTTGTTCCTCCTCATCGCAAACAGTTCATTGAACTGAACCGTATGCCCTTCATCGCACACGCAAATAAAACCTAAACCGTGTTTGATGCATCCGTCATCGCAAACGTTTTACACATTTCTGACGCTTCTCATACAGCATCGTTTGCGATTATTGCATCGCACATAGTTTCTCGAAGGGTCTCTGATCGTAGTGTCGTGTTAGCAGCATCCTCCGGTAGTGTCATTCGGAAGAAGTTTGTTAATAAGACTTGATCAACCTTGTTAATGGATTCCTTTTGATGAGCGTGAGATGGACGGATTTAGAAAGCACAACTTTCTGTACCTCCTTTTTACTTTCTGTTATCTAGATTAAATAAAGAAAAAATAGTATTTTTTTTGTCTATTTTCTGAATTATCCATGTAATAAAAAAATGTCCCGAAAATAAAAGTTCTCCAAATTCCCTGAAAATTTAGTATGATTTTTATAGAATATTTGAGAATTTCTGGCACTGAACATGAACCAGGTGGATGCACCAGTGGGCCACAAGAGTGGAGGGTGCGCCCTACCCCCTGGGCGTGCCCCTTGCCTTGTGGGTCCCACATGGGTCCCCTTCACTTATTCCAGCACCCATCCACTTTGTCTCCCTCCAGAGAAAATCATCTCGTAGCTCAAACCCGTGTTCTTGCTCATCTTGCTGCCATTTTCGATCTCCTTGTGCAAAGCTCCATTTGCAAAACTGTTTTCGGGGATTGTTCTTCACTATGTGACTCCTCCAATGGTCCAATTAGTTTTTTTCTAGTGCTTTATTTATTGCAATTTTTTGCTGCTGTGGTGACCTTGTTATTGAGCTTGCATGCCAAATTTATATGGTCCAAAGTAGTTGTGGTGCATGATATAGCCTCTAGATACTTGTAGGAGTAGTTGCTATCAATCTTGTTGAGTTTGGTTCACTTTTATTTTGAGTCACTAAAATTTTCAGAGGAAGAAAAATGTCTAGGAAAGTGTACCAAGATGGTTCTTCGAGGAAGCAAGCGCCGAGGCTCACGATACGTGAGCCGGACCTTGAACCACCAAGGGAAGCTCAAGTGCGGCCTTGTGAATGGCCGTCGGATGAATTCATGGTCCATGTAGGTTTCAAGGATGAGTTTAATGCATATGTACAAAATGCCGGCCTTGAGGACTCCGTGTCAGATAAGTGCCGACAATACTATTTCCTCACTGATTCCTTTGTGCGGAGGTTCGAATTTTCATCTAAGCGCAATACCCATACTGTTTTATTTGATCTTTATGATGAATCATATACCATGGACCTTGAAGATTTTAATACTGCATGCAAAATCCCACAATGGGGCATTCATAGTGAGCCTCACAAAGTTGAATACAATGATTTCCTTGCTAGCATCACTGTGGGAGAAACTAGAAATATCACACAAACTACCATAGGGAGCATTCACTTTCCTGCCTTACATTATTTTGCTCTCTTTATAAGTAGATGCATTAATGGTAAGCATGAGCATAGCCACCTTTGTGCATCGGATCTTAGTGTCCTCAAGTGTGCGGTATTAGGTGATAAACGATATAATTTGGGGGCTATTATTGCGAGGAGGTTACATCTTAATGCTAAAGATGGAGATTTATTTGGTGGGATTTATGCAACTCGGTTAGCTAATTATCTTGGTACCCATAAGAGGGAATGACATTGAGTTACCACCTACTTTCCTAAATTAGAATGCTATGGTACGCTACCAGTTTCTTGAGAGGAACGAACGGTCCCTCCAGTACCGGCTTATCTTTGATAGACGACATGATGTCCATATTACCCTTCCTGCTCCTTCCTTCTTTAACTTTTAGGTAAATGGGAGATATTTTATAACTAGAGAGGAGGTGAACGAGTATGAGAGAACAAAGGAGGCCGCTCGCCTCCATGAAGCAGCTCGCCAGGCGGTAGCTTCCGCAGCACAGTACAACCCCAACTATGATTTCGGATACAATCTGGGCCAGTCGTGGCCCTGGACCAACTTAGGCTAAAAGCCTAAGATTGGGGGAGTACGTATTTTTCACCAACATTACATTCATGTTCACACACTTATTTCAGTTGTCGGTGTTCATACTTTTTCATTGTATTATCCATGCTAGTTCATTTTCTTTTTCCTGCTTTCTTCTTGTGTGTTTGAAAAACTTTGAGAAAAACCAAAAAAAATAGTTGTAGCTTCTGTTTAGTTTACTTCCCATGTTTACTTAGTAGTATTATTAAAAGATAACCCAAAAAGATTTCTCGCTCTTCTTTTGCTTGTTGGGAGCTTTCCCGTGTAATTAGTTTTTCTCATTCTTGTTTTACTTTCTTTAGAAAAACAAAAACTCCAAAAATATTTCAGTGTGTTTCTTTGAAATTCTTTTTTTCCTTTCTTTGGGTCGAGAGGAGAAGATCACGATGAAAATGTTGAGTGGCTCTCTTATGCATTATTGTTGATCTAACAAAGAGCCAATATTACCTTGTCTTCTCCTTTGAATAAATATTTGCAGATTCCAACTTAGTCCAATGCACGTGCATTATTACAATTATCCACGCCGTTCGGTTGTGCAAGTGAAAGGCAATAATGACGATATATGCTGAAATGATTGAGATGAGGAAAAGCTGGTATGAACTCGACCTATTTTGTTTTTGTAAATATGATTAGTTCATCGTTCTGGATTCAGCCCATTATGAATGAAACATGTTTGCAATGACAATTAGAGATTATAGTTACTCATGCCATGCTTAATTACCTAGGAGTTTATAATGGTTTACCTTGCGTGCCAACATGCTTTTAAAATGGTTGTGATGTGGTATGATAGGATGGTATCCTCCTTTGAATGATTCGAGTGGCTTGACTTGGCACATGTTCATGCATGTAGTTGAAACGAAATCAACATAGCCTCCATGATATTTACGTTCATGGTGATTCATATCCTACTCATGCTTGCACTCAATGTTGGTTAATCTCAATGCATGTTTATGACTGTTATCGCTCTCTAGTTGGTCGTTCCCCAGTCTTTTTCTAGCCTTCACTTGTACTAAGCGGGAATACTGCTTGTGCATCCACTTCCATAAACCCAAAGTTGTTCCATATGAGTCCACCATACCTACCTATATGCGGTATTTACCTGCCATTCCAAGTAAATTTGCATGTGCCAAACTCTAAACCTTCAAATGACAATATGTTTTGTATGCCCGAATCGCTCATATAGCGACGTGAGGACTGTCAGTATCTTCCATGCTAGGTGGGTTATTCTCACGATGAGTGGACTCCGCTCATCATTCACGAGAAAATGGTCGGTAACCAGGATGCCCAGTCCCATGCTGAAATCAAATCAAAATATAACTTCAAACAAAACTCCCCCAGGAGTGTTGTTAGTTGGACGGTACCCATTGTTTCGGGCCAACCGGAATGGGCTTGTTGGTGATGGGGGAGTATAAACTTTACCATTCTGTTTGGGAACCTCTTATAATGTATCTAGTATGGAAGATACCGAGATCTCTTGGTTGTTAGGTTGACAATGGAAGCATACCGCTCAAAATATTATTTATCTCTGTTCCAAAAAACTCGAGCTCTGGCGCCTCTGCAAATCCCTGCTTCCCTCTACGAAGGGCCTATCTATTTACTTTTATTGCCAGTCGTCATCCTCTTATAAATAGCACAAGTTAGAGAGCACCACTGTTATTTGTATGCATTATTATTAATTGATATTGAGTATGACTGTGACTGGAACTCTTTTACCATGAATTACAATATCTAGTCAGTCCTTGATCTTCAGGGGTGCTCTGCATTTATGTTTTGCAGTCTCGCAAAGGGCTAGTGAGATACCATTTTGTTATATCATATCATGATTGTTTCAAAAAAGTGTTGTCATCCGAGATTTATTATTATTGCTCGCTAGTTGATTATGCCATTGATATGAGTAAATATGAGACCTAAATGTTATTGTGAATATGGTTAGTTTATAATCTTTGCTGAAAACTTGAATGCTAGCTTTACATATTTGCAACAACAAGATCAAACAGAGTTTGTAAATGTTTTTCTTTATCACTTTCAGTTTGTCAACTGAATTGCTTGAGGACAAGCAACGGGTTAAGCTTGGGGGAGTTGATACGTCTCCATCGTATCTACTTTTACAAACTCTTTTGCCCTTGTTTTGAATGGAACTAACCCGGACTGACGATGTTTTCAGCAGAATTGCCATGGTGTTATTTTTGTGCAAAAATAAAAGTTCTCGGAATGACCTGAAACTTCATGGAGCATATTTTTGGAATAAATAAAAAAATATTGGAGAAAGAATCAACAAAGGGGGACCCACCACCTGTCCACAAGGGTGGGGGCACTCCCTACCCCCCTGGGCGTGCCCCTGGCTTGTGGGTCCCACGAAGCTCAACCGACCTCAACTCCAACTCCATATATTCACGTTTGGGGAGAAAAACCAGAGAGAAGGATTCATCGCATTTTATGATGCGAAGCCGCTGCCACCTCCTGTTCTTCCTCGGGAGGGCAGATCTGGAGTCTGTTTTGGGCTTCGGAGAGGGGAAATCGTCGCCATCGTCATCATCAACCATCCTCCATCACCAATTTCATGATGCTCACCACTGTGCGTGGGTAATCCCATCGTAGGCTTGCTGGACAGTGATGGGTTGGATGAGATTTACCATGTAATCGAGTTAGTTTTGTTAGGGTTTGATCCCTAGTATCCAATATGTTCTAAGATTGATGTTGCTATGACTTTGCTATGCTTAATGCTTGTCACTAGGGCCCGAGTGCCATGATTTCAGATCTGGACCTATTGTGTTTTCATGAATATATTTGTGTTCTTGATCATATCTTGCAAGTTATAGTCACCTACTATGTGTTATGATCCGGCAACCCCGGAGTGACAATAGTCGGGACACTTCCCGGTGATTACCGTAGTTTGAGGAGTTTATGTATTCACTAAGTGCTAATGCTTTGGTCCGGTTCTCTATTAAAAGGAGGCCTTAATATCCCTTAGTTTCCAATAGGACCCCGCTGCCTCAGGAGGGTAGGACAAAAGATGTCATGCAAGTTCTTTTCCATGAGCATGTATGATTATATATGGAATACATGCGTACATTATATTGATGAATTGGAGCTAGTTCTGTGTCACCCTAGGTTATAACTGTTTCATGATGAATGTCATCCGACATAATTATCCATCATTGATCCATTGGCTATGAGTTCGTTTCATATTGATCTTTGCTAAGTTACTTTACTGTTGCCACTGTTACGATTGCTACAAAACTGCTACTGTTACTTTTGCCACCATTACGGTTACTTCCATACTACTTTGCTACTAAATACTTTGCTGCAGATATTAAGTCTTTCAGGTGTGGTTGAATTGACAACTCAGCTGCTAATACTTGAGAATATTCTTTCACTCCTGACGGTGTCCTGGACTAGGGGGTACTCATCACGTCGTCTCCCGATCAGTTGGATTGGGCCGAGGACCCCCATGGCCGCATACTCATGGGCCAGTTCGGACAGCTGCCGCATACAAGGAAGATTCCACAAGACTTGGCGATCAAGACAAGGACTCCTCCCCACCGGCATATTCGGCTAGGACTCTTGTTATCCTAGGCCTCTGGTGCATTATATAAACCGAGGACAGGCTAGTCGATAGAACATATACAATAATCATACCATAGGCTAGCTTCTAGGGTTTAGCCTCTCTGATCTCGTGGTAGATATACTCTTGTACTACCCATATCATCAATATTAATCAAGAAGGACGTAGGGTTTTACCTCCATCAAGAGGGCCCGAACCTGGGTAAAACTTCATGTCCCCTGCCTCCTGTTACCTTCCGCCTTAGACGCACAGTTCGGAACCCCCTACCCGAGATCTGCCGGTTTTGACACCGACATTGGTGCTTTCATTGAGAGTTCCGTTGTGTGATCGGCAAAAGGATCGATGGCTCGTCTGCAGGTCAACTGCGATGCCGGCATCTTCGTCGCCGGCTCGACTGGTCACCTTGGCTCGACCGAGGACCGTGCTCCATCTTCGATCGTCATGTTCGGACAAGGGCCTTCATCAACATCAACTCCGATCTCTATCAAGATCATGGAGGAATCATCCATGGAGCTCGGGGGCTCAACGTCAACATTGCCCTCGGGCGACCGTGTTGTTTTTCTGAACAGCAAACTTGTCATCTCGGCATGGTCGTCAACTCGGCGTACTGACATACCACGTCATCTCGGCTGGACGGGGGGCTTTGTCAACACTTCATTACCCCATGCCGGGGACTTCGGCATCACTCTGTCGGCCTGCATTGACCGTGCTATGTCACCACTTCGGAGTGCCGAGCCCTTTGCTCCGCCACCTCGGGACCGACTTGGGGGATGGAACCTTGTCTCGCATCAAGCTCGGACCGCGTCATCAATACCGAACACATTAACCAGCTAAGTTTCCTTCATGCTCAAAGTTTTAAATTTTTCACTTGTGTTCGGTTAGACCAAGCATTATAATTTTTTGGAAAAAAGTTGCTTGTAAAAAATTTCCTTGTCCAAACTTTGTTTGTGACACACAAATTCAAATACCCCGTTTATTTGGGGGCTTCCTTTATGAAGCTTTTCCTCTTGCATATGATTATACTTGTACCGCTTCGTTCCTTGTTCGTGTATTATGCCACAATATGCACCATATTGACTTAAGCGATTTGCAAGCTGGGTTGCCTGGCTCCTGTGCTTACCCCTACGTTCCCGATTGTTCGGCTAGGGAGTAAAGGGAGCACCTCTGCGATTGTCACGACCGGGTCCTCCGAGCTCTGACCTCAGACTGGGTGAAGCCGAAAGCTAGCACTCATTGTTTTCAATCATGGTCGGCACACAACGGAACTCATGAGTACAAAAAATCCATTGCACAAGTCTCATAGTAATAATGAGCACCGAAGAAAGGTATCGGTGGGGGTACTATTTTCTTCGAAGATGCTTCTTACACTTCGTCTGTAATATAGCATAAGTTCCCTGAGCGCGCTTTGTCTGTTACAACCTTATGGCCCGGTTGCCTGGTTATCAGAAACACTGTCGATATTCTCGATAGGTGGAGTACATAACACTTTTCGGTCCTTGACCGAAGAGGGAGAAGCCGACGATCGGTTAAGATGCGTTTAAAGTTCGGGTGAACAAAGATATGATATTAGTACTTCGGTACATACAACCATTATACATAAAATTCTTTTACCCAAGTCACTTGGGGGCTCTTAAATTTATATGAGCCGTTTTATAATAAGTGTTCTTCTTCTTAGTCGTTGCAAAGTTTTTATTATTATTACTATTTATCACTCCTTTTTTCGATACGAGTGTGTGGTCACTAGCCGGGGAGCCTAATTTCTCTCTCGAAGCCGCTAGAGTTTAGTTTGCTAAACTGGCCTAATGAGAAGTACTCCGCCTTCGGGATAGGAGGTTGAAGCCGTAGGCTGACCCGCTTGAAGTCTTGAGATAGGATGTGTCATGTTAAAGCACGACAGAAGCACTTTTTTTAAAAGTCTAATTTTCTGATTGGCACCGAACAATTGATCTAGTTCGGACGTCGATTTTTTCTGACGTTTTTTGGTTTTCCAAGCCTATGGCACTTTTGAACTATTTGTGTGTTTCCAGCATTAGTCTCGCAGTACAACTCCGGACACCTTTAGGGATCCGGCAAGAACATTCTCGGATATTGCTATATATGCATTGGTTTTGAATTGTGTCTTCGGTCAATAGTTGGGTTGCCCGGCTCCTGTGCTTGCCTCCTACGTTCCGCTTTGTTCGGCTAGGTGTGCAGAGGGAGAACCACTACGATTGTGCTTCCAGCTCGCATGGTCAAGCACCTCAGTGGAGAAAGCCGAAAACTGACTGTCACAATAGGCGTAAACTGGTTAGCGATCCGATGACTATATTAAATGATGGGCCGTTCATAACATTGGCCGAAGTGTTTACGGCTTGACCTCGGATGTCGCCGAACAGTAACCGGGGGCTCATAGCTAGCTTCCCCAGCTTAAAGCTCCTATGACAAAGGGAAAGTTATAAAGCCCGCATATTTGATTGCTTCGTTTCTGCTAACACAACCGCCTCCGGGCACC
The DNA here is from genome assembly GCF_003073215.2 of Triticum urartu. Taxonomy (NCBI): domain Eukaryota; kingdom Viridiplantae; phylum Streptophyta; class Magnoliopsida; order Poales; family Poaceae; genus Triticum; species Triticum urartu. The sequence goes on from NC_053024.1 coordinate 388,749,723, forward strand.
GAGCCATCGGCTAAGGGTTGTTTTGTTAGTGCGGAAACACCCTGCGTGGTATCTACCAAGGGGTAGAAGCCGACGATGGGCCACTTTCAACTGATAAACAGTCACAATGGAGTCAAAATAATGATGTAAAGTACTTGGATACATAGAATCATTACACATAATCTGTGATTTTACTCTGGATATCGATCCTTAATTTGGCCACCCGTGCCAACATTAAGGCTCGGGGGCTACTGGGCTTTGCGCTCATTATTTATAAAAATTAAAGGGGCACATCAACCCCCTGATCTGGTGTTGCCACCCGACCAGTGTCTCGGGGGCTACTGCATTGCTTATTTCAATGCAGAGAATTCCAAATGCCAAGTGTTCGGCTTGACCGAACTATGGGCAAACGTGTCTTCGGATAACAATAGGTACCATTTGGACCTATCCGGCGTCAAGCTAAATAAATTACGGCAAACTTTTCAAGACCCTCTCTCAAGGGCCCGTTCATCGATCACTATATATTACACTGCGTTTTTATTCCTATGTATGTTGCCGAGCTAGGAGTTGATCCTCAGGCCGATTTCGTGCATCGGCCCGAGTCTCAGGGGCTACTGGGAACAGCGGTTTCATGTTTTCCTTCAGGTGCACCTCGGGTTTTAGACCGACACACACCTTGAGGGCTACTGGATATACATATACCGGTTATATATCTCGGCAGAGAATAAATTGCACCAATAAAAAATATTCACAAAATATCAGCCTACTGTCGGGTGGTGCACCACCTCGGAAGCAGTCCGGCATAAAGATCGGGCGCTAGTGGCTGGCTCCATAGAGGGCATTTCCAGCATTAAGCTCTAAACTCCTTCAACTTTTTTGGACCAAGATGATCTATGACATCTTGGATATAGTCCGGCGTTGGAGCTTGGACACAGTCCGGCGTTGGAGCTCGGATACATTTCGGCGTTGGAGCTCGGAAGCAGTTTGGCATTGGTGCTCGGCTGCAAAAGATACCTTGAATGCAGTCTAGCGTTAGAGCTCGGACGCAAGAGGACACTGCCTCCCGGGAACAACTTCAAACCTGAGGTGTGGCATAAAAACAACAAGGCATTGATAAAGGCCGGAAACTTAAAGGGGCTCCTCGGATACCCGATGTGTAAACTCGTCGAATGCATTTCGGCGATCCTCAAGATCTAAGATGAGAAGATTTGTTGAACCAGTTTTCAAGACCGACAACCGAAGATGAAGAACAGTTCGGAAGAATCGAGGAGCGTCCCTAACCTGAAGACCGGTTCAGGGGGCTACTGACAGTGTACTGGACTAGGGGATACTCATCACGTCGTCTCTCGATCAGTTGGATTGGGCCGAGGACCCCCATGGCCGCATACTCATGGGCCAGTTCGGACAGCTGCCGCATACAAGGAAGATTCCACAAGACTTGGCGATCAAGACAAGGACTCCTCCCCACCGGCGTATTCGGCTAGGACTCTTGTTATCCTAGGCCTCTGGTGCATTATATAAACCGAGGCCAGGCTAGTCGATAGAACATATACAATAATCATACCATAGGCTAGCTTCTAGAGTTTAGCCTCTCTGATCTCGTGGTAGATCTACTCTTGTACTACCCATATCATCAATATTAATCAAGCAGGATGTAGGGTTTTACCTCCATCAAGAGGGCCCGAACCTAGGTAAAACTTCGTGTCCCCTACCTCCTGTTACCATCCGCCTTAGACGCACAGTTCGGAACCCCCTACCCGAGATCCGCCGGTTTTGACACCGACAACTCCCCTTGTGTAGAATCAATAAATTTGGGTTGAAAACTCTACCCTCGAAAATTGTTGCGATCCCCTATACTTGTGGGTTATCAATATTTTCCTCAGTTAAGAACCAAGGTTATCTATCAAGTAGGAGAATCATACAACACCTCATTAGCAGTACCTGCACACAAAATAACAAATACTTGCACCCAACGTGAATAAGGGGTTGTCAATCCCTTGACGATTACTTGCAAGATTATATTTTGTAGTGATAGGTAGATTGATAAAACACAAAAGAAAATAACTAAAGAAAAATTGCAGCAAGGTATTTTTGGATTTAAATATATGGTAAAAGTAGACCAAGGGGCCATAGTTTTCACTAGAGGCTTCTCTCTTGAAAATATCATACGATGGGTAAACAAATTACTGTTGGGCAATTGATAGAAAAGCAAATAATCATGACGATATCCATGGCAATGATCATGTATATAGGCATCACGTCCGAGACAAGTAGACCAAAATGATTCTACATCTACTACTATTACTCCACACATCGTCTGCTATCCAGCATGCATCTAGAGTATTAAGTTCATAAAGAATGGAGTAACGCCTTAAGCAAAAATGACATGATGTAGACAAAGTAAACTAATGCATGATAAACCCCATCTTTTTATCCTTAATGGCAATGATACAGATATGTGTCATGTCCCTTTCTATCACTGGGATTGAGAACCGCAAGATCAAACCCATCACAGAGCACATCTCCCATTGCAAGAAAAATCAATCTAGTTGGCCAAAGCAAATCAATAGATCGAAGAGAAATACAAAGCTATAATAATCATGCATAAAAGATTTCAGAGAAGACTCAAATAATATTCATGGATAATCTAATCATAAACTCACAATTCATCGGATCCCAACAAACACACCGCAAAAAGTGATTACATCGAATAGAACTCCAAGAACATCGAGGAGAATATTGTATTGAAGATCAGAGAGAGAGAGATCCATCTAGCTACTAACTATGGACCCGTAGGTCTGTGGTAAACTACTCACACATCATCGGAAGGGAAGCAAGGTTGATATAGAGCCCGTCCGTGATTGATTCTACCTCTGGCAGAGTGCCGGAAAAGGCCTCCAAATGGGATCTTACAAGATAGAAACTTGCGGCGGCAAAAAAAGTGTTTTGGATGGCTCTTTGTTGGTTTCTTGAATTTAGATAATTTATAGAGGCAGAGTTAGGTCAAACAAAGCCTCGTGGGCCCCACGAGCCACGAGGGCGCCCCTGATGCCTTGTGGGCCCACGCTTCATATTCTGGCCCTCTCCCAAAGCTTCCAGTGTCCCTTTTGTCTAGAAAAATATCTCCAAAAAGTTTCATGGCATTTGGACTTCGTTTGGTACTGAAATTCTGAAAACTAAAAACAGGCAAAAATAACAACTGACACTGGGCACTAAGTTAGTAGGTTAGTCCCAAAATATAATATATAATTGCTTCTAAATAAATATAAAACATCCAAGATTGATACTATAATAGCATGGAACAATCAGACTTTGTAGATACGTTGAAGACGTATCATTTGCAAACTGTGGATTGGTCGTGCTTTCAGCCTTTTGTCCGAAGGATCGTTCGTGAATAGTTCGAGGGACTTCATAAATGATCTTCATCAAGTTCGAGGGATCGTTCGTGAATGGTTCAAGAAACTTTAAGTATGATCTACACCGACTCTTCTTCCGCTGCAACACGTTGTTGGTAACGATCCGATGCAAACCACATCTGCATAGTGTTCCTAGTTGATCGTAGGATGGTTTTTTTGTTTTCTACAATGTTTCTCAAAAAATGTGATCATATAACTCGGGCCCACACAACAACCAATGGAAGGCTACCGTCCACACTTATTTTAAATGGCAAGCGTGTGGGTGGTCGGCCTCATCCACTTCTCACTCCCATTCACATGTAGCCAAACCCCCCGCTCCCTCGCTGGTGACACGAAATCCTAGCCATGGCTAGCTTCTTCGGGAAGGGGAAGGCGAAGGCGAAGCATGACACCTAGGCCAACTCCTCGCGTGGGCCAGCAAGGTGGGTACTAGTACCAGTAGCGGGGGACATGTGCCGACCACGGGAGTGCGTGGTCATCCCCATGCACCGCGTTGTACCACTCGGAGTACCGCGTCCCACTGATGTTCCCTGACATGAATCTCCGCCACGACTGGCACCTGGACCCCACCACATTCTGGTGCCGCGGTGCCGCGTTTCGCGGGGGCACGCACCAAGGAGATCTGCCTGTGGCGTACCCAGCTCATGATGGCGTAACGTCGTTACCCGGCCTACGCGGCGGACTCGCCGAACTGGGAAATGTGGTTCGCGATCGAGCACGACGTGCTCCGCCATCCATCTCGATGCCAACTACACGCTGTCGCCCCCCTATGTGGCGCCAAAGGAGGAGGAGACGACCTACCTGACGATGATATGTACCTAGGGTAGGGTAATAGGCCTGACCTAGACACCCTTCCCAAGGACACTGCCCTAGAGTCACAGGCATTCAAAAGTGCAGCAGCATCTACCGACTGAAATCACCTCAGAGTGCAACCCACTCGACCAACAATTCCACTCAGATAACCCAATTACATTTGACCAAGACATAATCATTTGACCACACCAGGAACCACTCGGAGTACAGAAGATCTAAAGTCACTCAGGATGGCAACGGTCAGGCGTTCACTCCGTAGTCTTAATGGTCATTTATGTGTCTTTATTGTTGGTGTTACCAGTAATGTCCCACCTTAATGTACATTGAACCCCTTGTAACGTGGGCTGACTGGGGTCATGGAGCACTCTATATAAGCCACCCCCTCCACTGGGACAAGGGTTCGCACCTCCTGTAACTTCACGCATAATCCAGTCGACCAAGCCTCCGGGCACCGAGACGTAGGGCTGTTACTTCCTCCGAGAAGGGCCTGAACTCATAAATCTTGCGTGCACAATCTCACCGTAGCTAGGATCTTGCCTCCTCCTACGTACCCCTATTCTACTATCAGACTTACTCCCACGATAATTGGCGCCCACCCTGGGGCAGGTGTCTTAGTGACTTCCAATGAGGTTACGATTTTCTCGATCTCCATCATCATGGTTTCCGGCGGTGGTTTGGCTGAGGGTCGCGAGATCCGTCTCGGCGTGCTCGTTTTCATCGCCGACGATTCCGCATGGCTCCAGGAGGCCCCCTCGACGTCGAGACGCTCCCCGTCCGCGAGGCAACGCACTTCTGCGCGTGCGTCCGCGGCGTCCTTCTGCGGCAGCCATCGACCCAGAATATCGGTCGGCTCCCGCAACATCTTCGCTTCCCGCTGCTTGTCGTCGCAAGCGATCCGGTCGATCGCGGCTTCAGCGGTGGGTAAAGCACGCGGTGGCTCGGCAGTCGGCCACCCCTCAAGTCGCGGCAATCGAGCCCGACAAATCTCTCCACGGGCTGTTTGACCTGTCGACTGGTTCCGTCGAGACCCTATCCGAGTGCGACAGCAGCGACCCTGCGGCAGAAGTCCTGATGGTTGACACGCCACGCAGCCCGCCTGGTTTCCATCGCAGTGACGGCGGCGACGGTGGTGGCAATCCGTCGCATCTTCACGAAGAATATCGTCCTCAAGCCCTCACTTCGCAGCACAGGGAAGAGCTGCATCATCGCAACATGGAGGCACTCCACACTCCCATCGTCGGGGAGACCTCCGAGGCTTGGGCCTTGGAGGTTGCGCGTCTGGCCACTCTGGCTGAGCGCGCACGGCTGGAGAACCTTCAGCATTCACTCGATGAACGTGCTTGACGACAGATCCCTGAATCCAGTCGGCGATAGCGAAAATTGTTCCCGCCTAAACCTCAGGTATACCGCACTCCAATTCAGAATCTTACTGCTGTGGCCCGCATAGCAGAGTCGATCCAGCCGTCCCAATCAGAGGCTGGAAGAGGTTTGATGCAGATTTGAGCGCTGCTTCGGGCAGTAGGAGAGCAGAACACAACAGTTTCCCAGTCGCGCAACATGATCCATAGCAGATCCATGGTAGCAGACACCGTCCAGTCGGTTCACAGCCCAAGATCGCCTCTTCGGCATGATTGTCGAGGGCACCATCAAGAGCAGTACCTGGGTCGGAACCACGAGCAATATGATCATCAGTTCAGCTATGAGGACCGCCGTCAAGTGCCTACGCCCCCTCCAAGGGGTGGATCGTATGCACCTCGGCAATACAATGACAGGCGTCCGTATGGTGACGAGCGAAGACTTCTAGTTGACCATAGAGAACCCGGGTTTGATGCAAGGTCAGTTTTGGTACAGGGTCTGGTCGACCGGAATAGAGCCCACAGAGAAGGACAAGATAGAGACCGTCCGACTGGCAGCAGAGTGCATGTTTTCGGGCTTGAGTGTTTTAGTAGAGCCATTAGAGCCGTAGAAATTCCTCCCAACTTCAGGTTGGCGACTGGAGTAAGTAAGTTCACCGGTGAGTCGAAGCCCGATACTTGGCTAGAAGATTACCGAGTGGCAGTGTAGATTGGCGGCGGTAATGATGATGTAGCCATGAAGCACCTCCCCCTGATGTTGGAAGGCTCAGCCAGAGCCTGGTTGAATCAGTTAGCTCCTGGCAGTATCTTCAGTTGGGAAGAGTTGGCTCGGGTGTTTGTCAGAACATTTGAGGGCACTTGCAAGCGACCGGTAGGGCTGACTGAGTTACAGCATTGTGTCCAGAAGCCTAATGAAACCTTGAGAGATTACATCCAGAGGTGGACCACTTTGCATCACACGGTGGAGAATGTATCGCCACACCAAGCAGTTTGCGCCTTCAAGGAGGGTATTCGGTACTGAGAGCTCAACCTGAAATTTGGTCGGACAGTAGATATGACCCTGACCCGAATTATGGAAATAGCCACTCGGTACACTAACGGTGAGGAAGAAGACCGACTCTGCAGTGGCAAGAACAGACCAGTCGCCCAGAACACCGGAGGAGGAAATTCCAGTCGGAAGCATAAGTGCAAAGCCGAGCCCGCGGCACCTGGTGAAACTGCAGTTGTGACCCAAGGAAAATTCAAAGGGAAGCCTAAAGGGCCATGGATACCCAAGAAGGTGAGAGATCAAGCGGGAAATGATGTGCTAGATTTGCCATGTCATGTACACACCAAGAAGGATGAAGAGGGAAACCTGATTTATCCCAAGCATACCACTCGACAGTGTCGACTCCTTATCCAGCAGTTCCGAGAGGGCCAGCCTAGTGAGAAAGAGAAAGAATCTGATAAGGATGAGGACAAATAGGAGGATGATGGTTAGCCCAATGTCAATGCCACTTTAGTGATTTTTGCTAATGTTGAGAGCAAAAGTCGACTGAAAGTCATCAATAGAGAAGTGAACATGGTTGCTCCGGCAACAACTGTTGGGGAACGCAGTAATTTCAAAAAAATTCCTACGCACACGCAAGATCCATCTAGGTGATGCATAGCAATGAGAGGGGACAGTGTTGTCCACGTACCCTCGTAGACCGTAAGCGGAAGCGTTATGACAACGCGGTTGATGAAGTCGTACGTCTTCACCATTCGACCGATCCTAGCACCGAAGGTACGGCACCTCCGTGATCTGCACACATTCAGCTAGGTGACGTCCCACGAACTCTAGATCCAGCTGAGGTCGAGGGAGAGTTTCGTCAGCACGACGGCGTGATGACGGTGATGATGAAGTTACCGACGCAGGGCTTCGCCTAAGCACTACAACGATATGACCGAGGTGGAAATCTGTGGAGGGGGCACCGCACACGGCTAAACAATCAACTTGTGTATCTATGGGGTGCCCCCCTCCCCCGTATATAAAGGAGTGGGGGAGGAGGAGGGCCAGCCCTCTATGGCGCGCCCCAGTGGGGGAGTCCTACTCCCGGTGGGAGTAGGATTCCCCCTTCCCTTGTTGGAGTAGGAGAGAAAGGAAAGGGGAGAGAGAGGGAAGGAAGGGGGCCGGCCCCCACCCAATTCGGATTAGGCTTGGGGGGGCACCCTCCACCTTGGCCGCCTCCTCCACTCTCCCACTAAGGCCCAATAAGGCCCATACACTCCCCGGGGGGTTTCGATAACCCCCCTCGGTACTCCGGTAAATGCCCGAACTCACCCTGAACCATTCCAATGTCCAAACATAGCCTTCCAATATATCAATATTTATGTCTCTACCATTTCGAGACTCCTCGTCATGTTCGTGATCATATCCGAGACTCCGAACTACCTTCGGTACATCAAAACACATAAACTCATAATACCGATCGTCACCGAATGTTAAGCGTGCGGACCCTACGAGTTCGAGAACTATGTAGACATGACCGAGACTCATCTCCGGTCAATAACCAATAGCGGAACCTGGATGCTCATATTGGTTCCTACATGTTCTATGAAGATCTTTATCGGTCAAACCGCATAACAACATACATTGTTCCCTTTGTCATCGGTATGTTACTTGCCCGAGATTCGATCGTCGGTATCTCAATACCTAGTTCAATCTCGTTACCGGCAAATCTCTTTACTCGTTCCGTAATGCAACATCCCGTAACTAACTCATTACTCACATTGCTTGCAAGTCTTATAGTGATGTGCATTACCGAGAGGGCCCAGAGATACCTCTTCGATACATGGAGTGACAAATCCTAATCTCGATCTATGCCAACTCAACAAACACCATCGGAGACACCTGTAGAGCATCTTTATAGTCACCCAGTTACGTTGTGACGTTTGATAGCATGCTAAGTGTTCCTCCGGTATTCGGGAGTTGCATAATCCCATAGTCATAGGAACATGTATAAGTTATGAAGAAAGCAATAGCAACAAACTAAACGATCATCGTGCTAAGCTAACGGATGGGTCAAGTCAATCACATCATTCTCTAATGATGTGATCCCGTTAATCAAATGACAACCCGTGTCTATGGTTAGGAAACTTAACCACATTTGATTAACGAGCTAGTCAAGTAGAGGCATACTAGTGACACTCAGTTTTTCTATGAATTCACACATGTACTAAGTTTCCGGTTAATACAATTCTAGCATGAATAATAAACATTTATCATGATATATGGAAATATAAATAACAACTTTATTATTTCCTCTAGGGCATATTTCCTTCAACAACGACGTATTTGAAGTGGGCAAAGACTCCCATCACATTCGACCAGTCCGATCACCCAGCGCATGTAGCTACCCCTGGGCGGCAAGCGCTGGTGGTCGACCCAGTCGTTGAGGGTACTCGACTGACCAAGGTCTTGATGGACGGTGGCAGTGGCTTGAACATTTTGTACGCCGAGACCCTCAAAGGGATGGGCATCCCGATGTCCAAGCTCAGCGAGAGCAACATGCGATTCCACGGAGTCATACCAGGGAAGAAGGTCGATTCACTCGGCTAGATTACCCTTGATGTGGTTTTCGATGATTCCAAGAATTACCGCAAGGAAAATTTGACATTTGAAGTCGTGGACTTTCACAGTGCCTATCACGCCATTTTGGGCAGACCTGCATATGCTCGTTTCATGGCTCGACTATGTTATGTGTACCTGAAGTTGAAGATGCCTGGGCCCAGAGGTGTGATCACAGTTACCGGGAATCGGCAGAGAGCAGAAGAGTCCTTTCAGAAGGGCTCAAAGATTGCCGATGAACAGATGGCAACAGTCGAGATGCAAGAGTACCAGAAAAATGCAGATCCGAGTGATTTGTTACGTGCCAAGAAGCCTGCTTCAGAGTCTGCATTTCAGTCGTCTGGCGAAACAAAGCAAGTTCACATTCACCCGACCGATCCCAATGCTGCTTTGACTCATATTTCAACAACACTCAATAGCAAATAGGAAGAAGCATTCATCCAGTTCCTCCGTGAGAACTGGGACATATTTGTATGGAAGCCTTCTGACATGCCGGGTGTACCCAGGGGACTGGCTAAGCACCGTTTGTGAGTCGACCCGAAAGCAAAACCTGTCAAAGAGCATCTCCGTTGGTCCGCCGTGGAGAAGAGGAAGGCAATTGGTGAAGAGGTGGCTCGACTTCTAGCAGCTGAGTTCATCTGCGAGATATACTACTCCGAGTGGCTCGTCAATGTTGTCATGGTTCCCAAGAAAGACGATTCACTTCGCATGTGCCACTACTAGAATCAACAATTTTACCTAGGGCAGAATACCCTAGGTGAAAGCCCAAAAACTCTAGGTAAAGGCATTACCTAAGGGCACTAACTAGGTGAAGTATAGACGGGAAAGAGGGCTTTCCCTACCGTTTTCCACCAGCCCTAGGGGAAGTACACTTTACCTAGGGGCACATGCTCTAGGGAAAGTATACACTGGGTCAGCTTTGCCAACGTGGAAAGTACATATCCCTAGGGTCATATTGCCCTAGGGAAAGCTTATGGGGCCCTATTTTGATATATAGCAGCAATTTGAATTATAAATATTTGCCATATTGCCCTAGTAACACATGCCAAATTTGGATTTATACCAACCATAATTCAAAATTATTCATCATACAACATATTCATACCACCCAGCAATCCAATAAAAAGCTAGATTAAGTTTCATAAAATGGTCAGGATAATTCGACTTGCATATACAATGAACTACAGACCAAACTACATATCAGCTCGTGTTGCTATACCAAAACACTTCTAAACTAACTACACATGCATCACAATGTTGGCCTTGAGAAGTATATGCTCTGAACACCCCTTGAGCACTTGCAACAGGTTGCCCATCCAGGTCTTAAAGAGGAACATCTGGCTCACAAAATATGAGGCTGAGCATAAGAATCACAAGTTCGGCACTTAGATAAAATATAAAAAATAGGCAGCTTACGTAAGAACACAAAAATCTGCATCATATTAACAGTAGCACAACAATCATGGACATATAGACCTCATGTCGGCAATAACCTGTAAATAACTGAAAATAAGAACAAAATATTTATCTGTTTATACAAAATACCAGAAAATAAGTACAGTGCTATATGATCTATCTGAGTTACAACGCATGTTTTCAAACCTCTCGAAAGTCAACCAAGCTCAAAATGAAACTGCATGTGTCCAGAAAACAGCCTCTCAATTTCTAAGTTTAATCGCATGAAGAAGACACAATTTTTGAACTTTTGCAGCAAAGCATGCTTGTCATGCCTCTTTGTTGCCTTCTGAAATAAAAACCACACTTGACAAACAATGCAGGAACATGTATGGTATCCCACTTGCTAAGTTACTTTTATAATACAACTACATTATGTTATGTTGCAGTCAATTAACCATTACAGTGCATAAACCACTATAGATGTAAAAGATCATCAAAGGTGCAAAAAAACAACAGGTCAAAAAGAAAAAGAACATCACAGCCATCTCAAAAAAGCAGTTACTTGAATTGGCACGTACAAATAATTGAATGTTTTTTAGCCTCACTGAACCCCACTTCTAAATGTCTAAAACCATACATAAGAGAATCTTGAACATCATGTGATTACATGAATTAGCAGACGATGGAGAGGAGCTCACCATGGCTATTTTGTAGCTGATGCCAAACAACACCGCCTCAGCCGCACGGCACCGGGGCCAACGAAAGATGCCGAGGCCGGAGACCAAGCCTACCACCACACACCTTTCCTGACACGATAAACCCCTTCTCCTCTTCATCGGTGATGATGATGTACCATATCCTGCACAAGGACAAACCCAACATCAGCATTTTACTTGAACGTATATGAGAAATCTGAAGCTTCACGAGACATCATTGTCGTTTGTTAGCTTTACAAGTAATTAGACAACCTAGTTTGTTTGTTTTTGTTTTGCGAAATTAGAAAACCTACTTGAGCTATCAGCATACTGCATCTACATGGTTAACAGTAAGATGTATAAGAATGCAGAGTGTGAGAAAATTGGAATCCTCCGACTAGGCAGATAATATTATATCAGTGAACACACAAAGCAACCAACTTGATGCAGATTTAAGAACTTATTGTGAATGCAGAAGGACACAGTCAAGGAATATAACCAGTAGATGCACACAAAAATGTAAAGTATTGCTTGGGCATGCTGAATATTCCTATAGGAGGTGTTTGATGCTACAATGGTTGTTTTTTACTTGGAACTCATTTTTATTCCATTAGACAAAATGCACAGCATAATCGCTGGGCACCAAGTCCTGTACGAAAGTAGGAGCACCTCCTGGCCAAAGGGCTTGGGGATCAACATCCATCTTTGCACCGAACGACGCAAGGGCGTTAGCTACCTTATTACAAAGTCTGGGACAATGCATAGCCCGAAACGAACAGAAATTAAGTCTAACAGACGCTTTGATCTCTTGGAATAACGTCCACTCGCAGACATATCGTAGTCGCATGTGTTAATTGCCTGAACCAGCTCCCTTAAACTAAATGAAGTCTAACAAACAAATAGAAATTAAGTCTAACAAACGCTTTGATGCTACAATGGCTGGAGCTAAATAACATCGACAGGACAATATTTATGGTGACCAAGGCCAAGAACATGAACAATGATAGTGTAGTAAACTCCATGATGTCTAAATTTATACAGAAGTACCTTCACATAACCCTGAAACAAGCACTAAAACAATATTGTTGATGAAAAACAGAATATGTTTGACGTTATATGATGAATGAGGTATGACGAAACCAAGAACAAGGCACGATGGCCAGAATAAAAAATTCCACAGCTCTATGGCCATGGACACGCAGGTCATGTGTGTGTGTGCGTGCACGCACGTGTGTGTGTGTGTGTGTGTATGCGTGGGTGCGTGTGAGAGAGAGAGGGCAGAGGAGAGAACCAGTGGCTTACCACGAGCTATCCCAGAGTGGAAGAAGAATCGGGGCCACCGAAGAGGCAGGGCAGGAGGGGTCATAGTGGAAGAAGCCCCGGTCACACCACACGGTAACTCTGTCATGCGCCAAGATCTACATGTTGGTCAATTGGTCAAATAAGCAGCTTCACGACTTAGTTGAGACCATGATGAGCTGAGCAAATATATTGCGTAGATGCACATCTCTCAGTTTCATGAAATAAAAGAGTGGGATATGAGGACATTTAGGATGAATCCCATATTTAAACTAGTATATGATGAACTGAAGGATGCATGTCCAGATTTCACATGCATGAGAGATGGATCTGTCTTGCACGACCTCCAGGTCCCTAGTAACTAACTTGATTGATCTCAACTTAATGGGGGCAATTTCTTAACAGACTCAAATATCATCTATTCTTTTATTGATGGATGCAGCTCGCTGCCAATCAGGTGATATGCCTACCAAATAAAAATCTAACCTAAAGGCTACAACAAAAAACCAGAATTCATGCAACGATTGACTTCACAGAATGACAGAAGTAAGAACACTCCTGTCAAACCTCTCTTTGCCTTCTCAAATGAAAATCACAGTTGAGAAAACAGTGCAGGAACATGAATGTCACCCCACTTGCTAAGTTACTATTATCACATAACTATGTCATGTTATGATGCAGTCAATCAACCATATATAATTTTATTGTGGTTAGAATAATAAACCACCCAATTTCTAACATGTTGAACTGCCGAAATACCATTTAATTATAATGCCAAATGCCTAAATTATGTAGCTCGTGTTTATATCATTATGACATACGAAGATATATTGCAGAACAGAGTCTAGTCCGAACGAGGGCTAGCGAGCGAGGGAATTAACTGAATAAGATCATCACACAAATATTTACCTAGAGATTTTTACAGTGAGTATCAATGACTCATGTTACATATAAACTAATGTCCTGATGCAATGAGCAGTCACAAATCAAATGATAAGAAAATTAATAGCATCTAGAGAATATTGTATTACAAGATTGGTTCCAACCAGAAGGGGAGATGGAGGACCTTGATAGTGGCGGAAGCATGGTGGGAGAATGGACCTTGGGCAGTATGGGGTCGTCGGCGTAGATCCATTCTTGGAGAAGGGCAGAACGCACGGCGAACGGGATGCCATGGCTCCTCCAGTAGTGGGGGGCGACGGATCCGGTGCACCAGGACCTCGCCCTGTGCTCGTCGGCGCAGATCCTTTGGATGGACAAAAGGATTCAGGGAGGCCATGGCTGCTCCCATGATGGGGATGATAGATCTGGTGCACGGGGATCTTGCCCTGTTGGGGCCGATCTAGTTCCCCCTTGCTCCTTGCATGCTGCAGGTTGGGGCTGAATCGGCATGGGGCGGCTAGGGAGAGAAGGAGGCTGCAGGTTGGGGCTGAATCGGCATGGGGCGGCTTGGGAGAGAAGGAGAACAGAGGAGAAGGTGGATTTTTGGGTCGGCGGACGGAGATGAGGAAGGTGACCTAAATACACGCGTCCACATCTTTCTCACTGGGCAGTGGGTCCATGACGAAATATGGCGCAGGCCACCCAAAGAAAGCGCGCGGACAATGAGAAATGAGCGGGAGGCCGTGGCTACCTTTTTTTCCAATGAAAAATCACACAGGAATTTCCCTTCCCTAGGGTGTACTGTTCATGGCTATTGTTTCCCTTGAGGAGATCAATGAGCTCTAGGCCAAGAATTTGGCCCTAGGTAAAATCGTTGATTCTAGTAGTGTGCATCGACTTCAAGCATATCAATCAGGCCTGCCCAAAAGATCATTTCCCTCTGCCCCGCATCGATCAAATTGTCGACTCAACTGCAGGATGTGAATGTTTGTTCTTTTTGGATGTTTATTCCAGGTACCATCAAATCTTACTGTATGGACCCGATGAAATAAAAACAACTTTTATCACCCCATTCGGGTGCTTTTGCTATGTTACCATGCCCTTTGGTCTCAAGAATGCTGGTGCCACATTCATGCGCAAGATTCAGAAGTGCCTGCTCACTCAAATCAGTCGGAATGTGGAAGCATACATGGATGACATCGTGGTCAAGTCATGTAAAGGTTCCGACCTACTGACTGACCTCGCCGAAACCTTTGCCAATCTGAGAAGATATGATATCAAGCTTAATCTATCGAAGTGCACATTCGGAGTCCCAGGTGGAAAGTTACTCGGTTTTCTTATTTCCGAACGAGGGATCGATGCAAATCCAGAGAAAGTTGGTGCCATACTCCGAATGAGACGCCCCGTGTGTGTGCATGATGTTCAGAAGCTTACTGGTTGTTTGGCTGCATTGAGCCGATTCATTTCTCGTCTCGGTGAAAAGGCATTACCTCTTTACCGACTGATGTAGAAGTCTGACAAGTCCGAGTGGACTCCTGAAGCTGACGCAGCGTTTGTAGAACTCAAAGCCCTGCTTTCCACCCAGCCGGTGCTTGCTGCCCCAATCAGCAAAGAGCCTTTATTGCTTTATATTGCAGCCACTAGACAAGTTGTCGGTACAGTGCTCACAGTCGAGCGGGAAGAAGAAGACAAAGCCTACAAAGTTCAGGGCCTAGTGTACTGTATTTCTAAAGTCTTTACTCCTTCCAAGAAGAGATATCCACAATATCAGAAGCTTGTTTATGGAATTTCTTTGACGACAAAGAAAGTTGCACACTACATTTCATATCACTCGGTTTCAGTCGTCAGTGATGCTCCATTGTCAGAAATTCTGAACAACAGAGATGCAACTAGTCGAGTGGCAAAGTGGGCGATTGAACTCCTTCCGTTGGATATCAAGTTTAAGGCAAAGAAAGAAATCCAATCCCAAGCAATAGCAGATTTCCTCGCCGAGTGGAGTGAGCAGCAACAACTGACTCAGATTCACCCGGAACATTGGACTATGCTCTTTGATGGGTCCAAGATGTTGAATGGTTCTGGTGCTGGAGTAGTCCTGGTATCCCCGCGAGGCGAAAAACTCAGTTATGTTCTCCAGATTCACTTTGATTCCTCCAACAATGAAGCTGAATATGAGGCACTTCTGTACGGGTTGCGTATGGCCATTTCACTCAGCGTCCGTCGCCTAATGGTTTATGGCGACTCAGATTTAGTGGTCAATCAAGTGATGAAGGAATGGGACATCAGGAGCCCAGCCATGACTGGCTATTGTAATGGAGTGAGAAAGTTGGAAAATAAGTTTGAGGGGTTAGAGCTCCACCACATACCCCGAGTCAAGAATCAAGCAGCCGATGATCTGGCGAAGATAGGCTCCAAGCGCAAGCCTATTCCCAGAAATGTGTTCTTGGAACATCTCCACACCCCGTCAGTTCAAGAGGATCCTTTCACAAAAGAGCCCCCGCAACCAAAAAGCTCTACTGATCCGACTGAAGTCGAAATCCTAGTCGTGGTCGACTTGATCATGGAGGTTTTGGTCGTCACTCCCGACTGGACAGTGCCATATATTGCATATATGCTCAGGAAGGAGCTTCCGGAGGATGAAGATGAGGCTCGTCAGATTGTCCGTCGATCCAAAGCCTTTACCATAATAGGTGGACAGCTTTACATAGAGAGTGTTACTGGAGTTGCTCAGCGATGCATCACGCCAGAAGAGGGTCGAATGATTCTCAATGATATCCACTCGGGAACTTGTGGTCACCATGCGTCCTCTCGGACCATTGTGGCCAAAGCATATTGAGCGGGTTTCTACTGGCCGCGAGCAAATGAAATGGCAAAAGAAATTGTCGACAAGTGTGAGGGCTGTCAGTTCTACAACAACGTGTCCCACAAGCCTGCATCTGCCTTGAAGACCATTCCACTCGTCTGGCCATTTGTTGTTCGGGGATTGGATATGGTTGGACCTCTGAGGACCGGCAGGAGTGGTTTCACCCATCTTCTTGTAGCAGTCGACAAGTTCACTAAATGGATTGAAGCCAAACCCATCAAAAACCTCGACTAAAGTACCGCCGCCATCTTCAGCAAAGAATTAACATTCAGATATGGAGTTCTGGATAGCATCATCATAGACAATGGTTCAAACTTTGATTCAAATGAGTTCAAGGCTTTCCGTGCTTCCCAAGGTACTCGGGTCGACTATGCTTCAGTCGCCCACCCGCAGTCAAATGGGCAAGCCGAAAGAGCAAATGTTTGATCTTCCAAGGGTTGAAACCCCGGTTGATGCGTGACCTCAAGCATGCAGAAGATGCTTGGATAGACGAGTTACCGTCAGTCCTTTGGGGATTGAGAACAACACCAAATCGGTCGACTAGTCGGACTCCTTTCTTCATGGTCTATGGGGATGAAGCCGTGCTGCCGAGTGATTTGCTTCACAACGCGCCCCGAGTAGAACTTTTCTCAGAAGCTGAAGCAGAACAGGCTCGGCAAGATGCCGTTGACCTTCTGGAAGAAGAAAGAGAGATGGCCTTGATCCGGTCGACATTTATCAGCAAGACCTCCATCAGTTCCTAATAACCCACAAGTATAGGGGATCGCAACAGTTTTCGAGGGTAGAGTATTCAACCCAAATTTATTGATTCGACACAAGGGGAGCCAAAGAATATTCTCAAGTATTAGCACCTAAGTTGTCAATTCAACTACACTTGGAAAACTTAATATCTGCAGCAAAATATTTAGTAGCAAAGTAATATGGAAGTAACGGTAACGGTGGCAAAAGTAACAGTATTGGTTTTGTAGTGATTGTAACAGTGGTAATGGAAAAGTAACTAAGAGAGATCAATATGTGAAAAGCTCGTGGGCAATGGATCAGTGATGGATAATTATGTCGGATGCGATTCCTCGTGCAACAGTTATAACATAGGGTGACACAGAACTAGCTCCAGTTCATCAATGTAATGTAGGCATGTATTCCAAATATAGTCATACGTGCTTATGGAAAAGAACTTGCATGACATCTTTTGTCCTACCCTCCCGTGGCAGCGGGGTCCTAGTGGAAACTACGGGATATTAAGGCCTCCTTTTAATAGAGTACCGGACCAAAGCATTAACACTTAGTGAATACATGAACTCCCCAAACTACGGTCATCATCGGTAAGTATCCCGATTATTGTCACTTCGGGGTTAACGGATCATAACACATAATAGGTGACTATAGACTTGCAAGATAGGATCAAGAACTCACATATATTTATGAAAACATAATAGGTTCAGATCTGAAATCATGGCACTCGGGCCCTAGTGACAAGCATTAAGCATAGCAAAGTCATAGCAACATCAATCTCAGAACATAATGGATATTAGGGATCAAACCCTATCAAAACTAACTCGATTACATGATAAATCTCATCCAACCCATCACCGTCCAGCAAGCCTACGATGGAATTACTCATGCATGGCGGTGAGCATCATGAAATTGGTGATGGAGGAAGGTTGATGATGACGATGGCGACGGATTCCCCTCTCTGGAGCCCCGAACGGACTCCGGATCAGCCCTCCCAAGAGAGATTAGGGCTTGGCGGCAGCTCCGTATCGTAAAACGCGATGAATCCTTCTCTCTGATTTTTTTTCTCCCCGACTGTGAATATATAGAGTTGGAGTTGAGGTCGGCGGAGCACCAGGGGGCCCACGAGGTAGGGGGCGCGCCCAGGGGGTAGGCGCATCCCCCACCCTCATGGACAGGGTGTGGGCCCCCTCCCCTTGATTCTTTCGCCAGTATTTTTTATATTCCAAAAATATTCTCCGTGAAGTTCCAGGTCATTCCGAGAACTTTTGTTTCTGCACAAAAAATAACACCATGGCAATTCTGCTGAAAACAGCGTCAGTCCGGGTTATTTCCATTCAAATCATGCAAGTTAGAGTCCAAAACAAGGGCAAAGGTGTTTGGAAAGGTAGATACGTTGGAGACATATCAACTCCCCCAAGCTTAAACCTTTGCTTGTCCTCAAGCAATTCAGTTGATAAACTGAAAGTGATAAAGAATTTTTTTTACAAACTCTGTTTGCTCTTGTTGTTGTAAATATGTAAAGCCAGCATTCAAGATTTCAGCAAAGATTATGAACTAACCATATTCACAATAACATTTAGGTCTCATGTTTACTCATATCAATGGCATAATCAACTAGCGAGCAATAATAATAAATCTTGGATGACAACACTTTCTCAAAACAATCATAATATGATATAATAAGATGGTATCTCGCTAGCCCTTTTTTAGAATGCAAAACATAAATGCAGAGCAGCTCTGAAGATCAAGGACTGACTGGAAATTGTAATTCATGGTAAAAGAGATCCAGTCATACTCAATGTAAACTAATAGTAATGCATACAAATGACAGCGGTGCTCTCCAAGTGGTGCTTTTTAATAAGAAGATGATGACTCAACATAAAAGTAAATAGATAGGCCCTTCTTAGAGGGAAGCAGGGATTTGTAGAGGTGTCAGAGCTCGATTTTGAAATAGGGATGAACAATATTTTGAGCGGTATACTTTCATTGTCAACATAACAACCGAGAGATCTCGATATCTTCCATGCTACACACATTATAGGCGGTTCCCAAGCAGAATGGTAAAGTTTATGCTCCCCCTACCACCAACAAACATCAATCCATGGCTTGTCCGAAACAACGGGTGCCTCCAACTAACAACAA
Source organism: Triticum urartu (assembly GCF_003073215.2). Taxonomy (NCBI): domain Eukaryota; kingdom Viridiplantae; phylum Streptophyta; class Magnoliopsida; order Poales; family Poaceae; genus Triticum; species Triticum urartu. The sequence continues at coordinate 388,768,886 of NC_053024.1, forward strand.
TCCTGGGGGAGTTTTGTTTGCAATTATTTTGATTTGATTTGAGCATGGGACTGGGCATCCCGGTTACCAGCCATTTTCTCGTGAATGAGGAGCAGAGTCCACTCCTCTTGAGAATAACCCGCCTAGCATGGAAGATATAGATATCCCTAGTTGATACATGAGCTATTCGAGCATACAAAACAGAATTTCATTTGAAGGTTTAGAGTTTGGCACATACAAATTTACTTGGAACGGCAGGTAGATACCGCAAATAGGAAGGTATGGTGGACTCATATGGAATAACTTTTGGGGTTTATGGAAGTGGATGCACAAGCAGTATTCCCGCTTAGTACAAGTGAAGGCTAGAAAGAGGCTGGGAAGCGACCAGCTAGACAGCGACAACAGTCATGAACATGCATTAAAATTAATCAACACTGAATGTAAGCATGAGTAGGATATAATTCACCATGAACATAAATATCGTGGAGGCTATGTTGATTTTGTTTCAACTACATGCGTGAACATGTGCCAAGTCAAGCCACTCAAATCGTTCAAAGGTGGATACCACCCTATCATACCACATCACAACCATTTTAATAGCATGATGGCACGCAAGGTAAACCATTATAAACTCCTAGAAAATTAAGCATGGCATGAGAAACTATAATCTCTAATTGTCATTGCAAACATGTTTCATTCATAATAGGATGAATCAGGAACGATGAACTAATCATATTTACAAAAACAAGAGAGGTGGAGTTCATACCAGCTTCTCTCATCTCAGTCAGTTCATCATATATCATATTTATTGCCTTTCACTTGCACAATCGAATGGTGTGGATAATAATAGTGTGCGTGCATTGGACTAAGCTGGAATCTGCAAGCATTCAATTCAAGGGAGAAGACAAGGTAATATGGGTTCTTTGTTAGATCAACAATAATGCATATGAGAGCCACTCAACATTTTCATCATGGTCTTCTCCTCTCGACCCCCAAAGAAAAGAAAAGAAACAAAACTATTTACACGACAAAGCTCCCAACAAGCAAAAGAAGAACGAGAAATCTTTTGGGTTTTGTTTTAATTATTACTAGTAGAGGCATGAAAAGTAAACTAGCTAAAAGCTACAACTATTTTTTTTGGTTTTTCTTAAGGTTTTTCAAACGCACAAGAAGAAAGCTTAAAACAAAAAATAAACTAGCATGGATGATACAATGAAAAAGTATGAGCACCGACAACTGGAATGAGTGTGTGAACATGAATGTAATGTCGGTGAGAAATGCGTACTCCCCCAAGCTTAGGCTTTTGGCCTAAGTTGGTCTATGGCCACGCCTCAAAGCTGCCCTCTCCAGTGTACGGAGGAGTGTCCTCAGGGTGCCACTGATTGGCGATCTCCTCCGGATTCCACTGATAAACAAACTGTCGATAAGGGTCAAGGGGTGGCTTTGGCTCAGGCTCTGGAGCTGGTGTCACGCTCCAGTATGCATAAATGGCCTCTGGCAAAATGAGGTACGTGGCTGAAAATATGTTGAACAAAGAGGGAGCAGGCAAGGTAATAATCTCAAAGTAATTTTTATCAAATATCAGTCTATACTTAAGCATCTTCTTCTTATCCTTAACAATAAAATCATGTGCTACCATACTCTTGTAATCTAGAAAAACAGGAGGCGGCAACTTTTCCTCTTTCTCATAATGCCTAATAGGTATGTTAAAGTGTGTAGCAAGGCGCGAAGCAAAGATGCCTCCAAAGATGGGACCCTTCGTACGGTTCAGATTTAACCGTTTAGAGACAATAGCGCCTAAACTGAAAGTAGCATCACGAAAGAAGGCATGGCGCAAAATAACAATATCAGGGGCACTAAGGTTTCCACTGTTCCCACGACCAATCAAGAATCTACTAGCAAATATTGCAAAGTAACGTAGAACAGGAAAATGTATGCTAGTAATTCTTACATCGGAAACTTTCCTCGCTTCCCCTACAACAATCACATCAATAAATCCTTCCACATCATTACGATGCGGTTCCTCTATGCTGCCCGCAAAGGGTAACTTGCAAACCGCACAAAAATCATAAAGTGACATCTCCTTAAACTCATCATATAAATAAAAATCCACCGAAGGTGGCGATCTCCTAGCATGGAAATGAAAATTTTGCACAAAAATATTAGTGAGTAGGAGTTACTGTTCGCGCTGGTACCAGAGGAAGTCGATGAGGCCCGCATTCTCAACTAAATAATAAAAGTCATCATGAATCCCGACTGTTCTCAAGAATTCATCACAAGGCCACGGCCGAACCTCCGCAGTGCGAGGGAGATAATATTTGGGCTTCTTATTCTCTTCACTTTGCTTATCATTCGAGCTCCGGCTCGAAGATCCCCTCAACAATCTCTTCATCATTTCCTCTGAAAAAATTCTAAAATTTTTAGTGACTGAAAATAAAAGTGAACCAAACTCAACAAGATTGATAGCAACTACTCCCACAAGTGCCTAGAGACCATATCATGCATTAAAACTACCTTTGACCACATAAATTTGACATGCAAGCTCAAGAACAGGGTCACCTAAGTAGCAAAAATTTGCAATAAATAAAGCACTAGAACAAAAACTAATTGGACCATTGGAGGAGTCACATACCGAAGAACAATCCCCCAAAGCAGTTTTGTGAATGGAGCTTTGAGCAAGGAGATCGAAAATGGCAGCAAGATGAGCTAGAACTCGGGTTTGAGCTCGTGGATGATTTTTTATGGAGGAAGACGAAGTGTGTGGGTGCAAGAATAAGTGGAGGGGGCCCACGTGGGGTCCATGAGGCAGGGGGCGCGCCCCAGGGGGTGGGCACGCCCTCCACCCTCGTGGGCACATGGTGAGGCCCCCTTGGTGTGTTCTCAGTGCCAATAATTCTTAAATATTCTAGAAAAAATCATATTAAAATTTTAGGGAATTTGGAGAACTTTTATTTTCGGGGTATTTTTTATTGCAAGGATAATTCAGAAAACAGTCAGAAAATACTATTTTCGCTTTATTTAATCTAAATAATAGAAAGTAAAAAAAAGGGTACAGAGAGTTGTGCTTTCTAACTTCGTCCATCTCATGATCATCAAAAGGAATCCACTAACAAGGTTGATCAAGTCTTGTTAACAAACTCATTCCGAATCGCATGAAACTGGGGAATTTTCGAATAACACTAGGTTACCTCAACGGGGATATGCACATCCCTGACAATAAGAATATCATATTTCTTCTTGACATTAGAAAGAGGAAATTCAAAACCTCCAATAATAATCGTTGAAATTTTTCCAATAGAATTGAATTATGGACTTGAGGTTGTTTCCTCCGAAAGTGTACCATATGCTCATTACCATTAACATAAAAATGACATTGCCTTTGTTGCAATCAATAATAGCCCCTGCAGTATTCACAAAGGGTCTGCCAAGAATAAAAGACATACTATCGTCCTCGGGAATATCAAGAATAACAAAGTCTGTTAAAATAGTAACATTTGCAACCACAACAGGCACATCCTCACAAATACCGACAGCTATAGCAGTTGATTTATCATCCAGTTGCAAAGATATTTCAGTAGGTGTCAACTTATTCAAATAAAGTCTACGATATAAAGAGAGGCATAACACTAACACCGTCTCCGAGATCACATAAAGTAGTTTTAACATAGTTTCTCTTAATGGAGCATGGTATAGTTGGTACTCCTAGATCTCCAAGTTTCTTTGGTATTCCACCTTTAAAAGTGTAATTAGCAAGCATGGTGGAAATTTCAGCTTCCGGTACCTTTCTTTTATTAGTAACAATATCCTTCATGTACTTAGCATAAGGGTTCATTTTAAGCATATCAGTCAAACGCATACGCAAAAAGATAAGTCTAATCATTTCAGCAAAGCACTCAAAATCCTCATCATCCTTTTTCTTGGATGGTTTAGGAGGAAAAGGCATGGGTTTCTAAACCCATGGTTCTCTTTCTTTACCGTGCTTCCTAGCAACAAAGTCTCTCTTATCATAACGTTGATTCTTTGATTGTGGGTTATCAAGAGCAATAGCAGGTTCAATCTCTACATCATTGTTATTGCTAGGTTGAGCATCAACATGAACATCATTATTAACATTATCACTAGGTTCATGTTCATCACCAGATTGTGTTTCAGCATCGGAAATAGAAATATCATTGGGATTCTCAGGTGTGTCTACAACATGTTCACTAGAAGCATGCAAAGTCCTATCATTTTTATTTTTCTTCTTTTTAGAAGAACTAGGTGCATCAACATTAGCTCTCTGAGAATCTTGCTCAATTCTCTTAGGGTGGCCCTCAGGATACAAAGGTTCCTGAGTCATTTTACCCCCTCTAGTCACAACTCTAAAGCATTACCATTTTTCTTATTATTTAATTCATCGAGCAAATCATTCTGAGCTTTAAGTACTTGTTCTACTTGAGTGGTAACCATAGAAGCATGTTTACTAATAAGTTTAAGTTTACCTTTAACTCTAGACAAATAATCACTCAAGTGTTCAATCATATAAGCATTGCGTTTCAATTGTCTACCAACATAAGCACTGAAGTTTTCTTGTTTAACAATAAAATTATCAAACTCATCCAAGCATTGGCTAGCAGACTTATTACGAGGAATATCACCTTCATCCAATCTATAGAGAGAATTTACCTTTACTACCTGTGTCGAGTTATCAAGACCATGTATTTCTTTAATAGGCGGTAAATTCTTAACATCTTCATCTTTAATACCCTTTTCTTTCATAGATTTCTTTGCCTCTTGCATATCTTCAGGACTGAGAAATAGAATACCCCTTTTCTTTGGAGTTGGCTTACGAGTTGGTTCAGGAAGTGTCCAATCATTTTCATTACTCAACATATTATTCAACAGCAATTCAGCTTGATCAACCGTTCTTTCCCTGAAAACACAACCAGCACAACTATCCAGGTGGTCTCTGGAAGCATCGGTTAGTCCATTATAAAAGATATCAAGTATTTCAATTTTTTTGAGAGGATGATCAGGCAAAGCACTAAGTAATCGGAGAAGCCTCCCCCAAGATTGTGGGAGACTCTCTTCTTCAACACAAAATTATATATTTCCCTTAAGGCAGCTTGTTTCTTATGAGAAGGGAAATATTTAGCAGAGAAGTAATAAATCATATCCCGAGGACTACGCACACAACCAGGATCAAGAGAATTAAAACATGTTTTAGCATCACCCTTTAATGAGAACGGAAACAACTTAAGGATAAAGTAATAGCGAGTTTTCTCATCATTAGTGAACAGGGTGGCTATATCATTTAATTTAGTAAGATGTGCCACAACAGTTTCAGATTCATAGCCATAAAAAGGATCAGATTCAACCAAAGTAATTAACTCAGGATCAACAGAAAAATCATAATCCTTATCAGAAATACAGATAGGTGAAGTAGCGAAAGCAGGGTCATATTTCATTCTAGCATTCAAAGATTTTTCTTTAAGCTTAGCTAATAATTTCTTAAGATCATATCTATCATTCCAAGCTAAAAAGTCTCTAGCAATTTCTTCATCCATAACATAACCCTCAGGCACAACAGGCAATTCATATCTAGGGGGAGAATCTTCATCATCACTTTCATCAATATTATCAGTTTCAATAATTTCATTCTCTCTAACCCTAGCAAGTTGTTCATCGAGAAATTCACCTAGTGGCACAGTGTTATCAAGCATAGAAGTAGTTTCATCATAAGTATCATGCAAAGCAGAAGTGGCATCATCAATAACATTCGACATATCAGAATGAATAGCAGGAGTAGGTATCGCAAGTTTACTCAAAACAGAAGGTGAATCAAGTGCAGATCTAGATGGCAGTTCCTTACCTCACCTCATAGTTGAGGGAAAAATCTTGGTTCTTTTATATTTCAAGTTCTTCATAGTGATCAGCAGATATAAGTCCCAAGTGACTCAAAGAATAGAGTTGTGCTCCCCGGCAACTGCGCTAGAAAATAGTCTTGATAACCCACAAGTATAGGGGATCGCAACAGTTTTCGAGGGTAGAGTATTCAACCCAAATTTATTGATTCGACACAAGGGGAGCCAAAGAATATTCTCAAGTATTAGCAGTTGAGTTGTCAATTCAACTACACCTGGAAAACTTAATATCTGCAGCAAAGTATTTAGTAGCAAAGTAATATGGAAGTAACGGTAATGGTGGCAAAAGTAACAATATTGGTTTTGTAGTGATTGTAACAGTGGTAATGGAAAAGTAACTAAATGAGATCAATATGTGAAAAGCTCGTAGGTAATGGATTGGTGATGGATAATTATGTCTGATGCGATTCCTCATGCAACAGTTATAACATAGGGTGACACGGAACTAGCTCCAGTTCATCAATGTAATGTAGGCATGTATTCCGAATATAGTCATACGTGCTTATGGAAAAGAACTTGCATGGAATCTTTTGTCCTACCCTCCCATGGCAGCGGGGTCCTATTGGAAACTAAGGGATATTAAGGCCTCCTTTTAATAGAGTACCAGACCAAAGCATTAACACTTAGTGAATACATGAACTCCTCAAACTACGGTCATCACCGGTAAGTATACCGATTATTGTCACTTCGGGGTTAACAGATCATAACACATAATAGGTGACTATAGACTTGCAAGATAGGATCAAGAACTCACATATATTCATGAAAACATAATAGGTTCGGATCTGAAATCATGGCACTCGGGCCCTAGTGAAAAGCATTAAGCATAGCAAAGTCATAGCAACAACAATCTCAGAACATAATGGATACTAGGAATCAAACCCTAACAAAACTAACTCGATTACATGATAAATCTCATCCAACCCATCACCGTCCAGCAAGCCTATGATGGAATTACTCACGCACGGCGGTGAGCATCATGAAATTGGTGATGGAGGAAGGTTGATGATGACGATGGCGACGGATTCCCCTCACCGGAGCCCCGAACGGACTCCAGATCAGCCCTCCCGAGATAGATTAGGGCTTGGCGGCGGCTCCGTATCGTAAAACATGATGAATCCTTCTCTCTGATTTTTTTCTCCCCGAACGTGAATATATAGAGTTGGAGTTGAGGTCGGTGGAGCACCTGGGGGCCCACGAGGCAGGGGGCGCACCCAGGGGGTGGGCGTGCCCCCACCCTCGTGGACAGGGTGTGGGGCCCCTGGCCTTGATTCTTTCTCTAGTATTTTTTATATATTCCAAAAATATTCTCCGTGAAGTTCTAGGTCATTCCGAGAACTTTTGTTTCTGCACAAAAATAACACCATGGCAATTCTACTGAAAACAGCGTCAGACCGGGTTAGTTCCAATCAAATCATGTAAGTTACGTCCAAAACAAGGGCAAAAGTGTTTGGAAAAGTAGATACGTTGGAGACGTATCAATTCCATGCCAGAAACGTGAGAGGTCGAGCATTTTAGGAAGGAGACCTTGTGCTCCGAGTGGATCAGCAACGGCCTCACAAGCTTGCTCCTACTTGGGAAGGTCCCTTCATCATCACCAAAGTGCTCCACAACGGAGCGTATCACCTCTACAATGTGGAACAGAAGAAAGATGAGCCATGCGCTTGGGATGCGGAGCTGCTCCGCCATTTTTATACTTAAGCATTCAGACTGATGAAATGTAATAAGAAGTACCTTCCAGTTTGTTTATCAAAGACGCAGTTTTACCGTCTCCTAAATGATTGCTATTTACATAGGCATGTGTTCAAAAAAACCCAGTGGGTGGCTTAGCTGCGAACCTGATTCGCCTAAGTTTCAAAAACTACTCCGAGTGGAGAGCAATCCTCCCACTCACAGGCTTAGCTGCGAACCTGATTCGCCTAAGTTTCAAAAACTACTCCAATTGGATAGCAATCGTCCCACTCGGGGGCTTAGCCGCGAACCAGATTCGCCTAAGTTTTAAAATCCTACCAAGTTAAGAGCAATCCTCTCACTCGGGGGCTTAGCTGCAGTTCCTTACTTGCCTAAGTTTAAAAAAATCCTACCAAGTGAAGAGCAACCCTCTCACTTGGGGGCTTAGCTGCAGTCCCGTACTCGCCTAAGTTTTTTAAAAAATTACTACCTAGTGAAGAGCAACCCTCTCACTTGGGGTCTTAGCTGCAGTCCCGTACTTGCCTGATGACCCACAAGTGTAGGGGATCTATCGTAGCCTTTTCGATAAGTAAGAGTGTCGAACCCAACGAGGAGCAGAATTAAATGATAAGCGGTTTTCAGCAAGGTATTCTCTGCCAGCACTGAAATTATCGGTAACAGATAGTTTTGTGATAAGGTGATTTGTAACAGGTAACAAGTAATAAAAGTAAATAAGGTGCAGCAAGATGGCCCAATCCTTTCTGTAGCAAAGGACAAGCCTGGACAAACTCTTATATAAAGGAAAGCACTCCCGAGGACACATGGGAATTATCGTCAAGCTAGTTTTCATCACATTCATATGATTCACGTTCGGTACTTTGATAATTTGATATGTGGGCGGACCAGTGCTTGGGTACTGTCCTTCCTTGGACAACCATCCCACTTATGATTAACCCTATTGCAAGCATCCGCAACTACAAAAGAAGTATTAAGGTAAACCTAACCATAGCATGAAACATATGGATCAAAATTAGCCCCTTACGAAGCAACGCATAAACTAGGGTTTAAGCTTCTGTCACTCTGGCAAACCATCATCTACTTACTACTTCCCAATGCCTTCCTTTGGGCCCAAACAATGGTGAAGTGTAATGTAGTCGGCGTTCACATGACACCACTAGAGGAAAGACAACATACATCTCATCAAAATATCAAACGAATACCAAATTCACATGACTACTTATAGCAAGACTTCCCCCATGTCCTCAGGAACAAACATAACTACTCACAAATCATATTCATGTTCATAATCAGAGGGGTATTAATATGCATAATGGATCTGAACATATGATCTTCCACCAAGTAAACCAACTAGCATCAACTACAAGGAGTAATCAACACTAGTAGCAACCCACAGGTACCAATCTGAGGCTTTGGGACAAAGATTGGATACAAGAGATGAACTAGGGTTTGAGATGAGATGGTGCTGGTGAAGATGTTGATGGAGATTGACCCCCTCCCGATAAGAGGATCATTGGTGATGACGATGGTGATGATTTCCCCCTCCCAGAGAGAAGTTTCCCCGGCATAACAGCTCCGCCGGAGCCCAAGATTGGTTCCGCCAAGGTTCCGCCTCGTGGCGGCGGAGTTTCGTCCCATGAGCTAGCTTATGATTTTTTCCTCGACGAAAGACTCCATATAGCCAAAGATGGGCATCAGAGGGCTGCTAGGGGGACCACGAGGTAGGGGGCGAGCCCAGGGGGTAGGGCGCGCCCCCCACCCTCGTGGATGGTGGGTGGCCCCCTCTGGTACTTCTTTTGCCCAATATTTTCTATATATTCTGAAACTTGCTCCCGTGAAGTTTCGGGACTTTTGGAGTTGTGCAGAATAGGTCTCTAATATTTGCTCCTTTTCCAGCCAGAATTCCAACTGCCGGCATTCTCCCTCTTTATGTAAACCTTGTAAAATAAGAGAGAATAGGCATAAGTATTGTGACATAATGTGTAATAACAGCCCATAATGCAATAAATATCAATATAAAAGCATGACACAAAATGGACGTATCAACTCC